>NW_026516833.1:0-79239 GCF_025766255.1 Zychaea mexicana | reverse complement strand
TTTCTTTTCTTTTGGCAGAGCGCGCAAGAAATTGTTTTCTGCGATCATGCGTCTTCTTTGATTGCCGTTGAGCAAAAGAGCTGCTGCCACTGCTACTGCTGGTGCTGCTGGAGCTGCTGCTACCAGTGTCCTTTATGTGTTCATGTCGGGGACCGAACTCAACGAAAAAGCCACGGTGTTGGCAAATTCGACACCAGTTGATCTGAGTCGGCGCGACGGACTTGGCCTCAGGTTTCCTGTGGAACGATTCGGTCTTATGGGCTTTGGACCGCGACGAATCGTGCTGACGGTGCTCGGATGTGAGCGATCGCTTGCCTTTACCTTTCAGGTTGGGCAAAGCCATTATGTGTAAGCTAATGCGATCCACGTCAACAGGCCATTCATTGCCATAGTTCTGTGATAACCAGGCCTCAGCTTGCAAGCGGGAGTCTTCTTGCATGTTCAACAAAAAAGTATCAAACACCGCTTCGTCCGTACTTTTGTAGTACGAACTGTGCAGAAGCTGCTGGAAGCGCCGGACGTAATTGTCGAGGCCTTCAAAATCGCCTTGTCTGCAAAGCAAGACTTGACGATTGCTTTGGCGCTTTTGAACAGCTGTGTCATAAATGGAGATCAGCACGTCTTTGGCCTGACTCCAAGTTGCCTTAGCAATGCCTCTACTAGAAAGGTGCTTGGTCAACTGATCACGCTGCGACTGATTTAAAGCTTGTTGGATCAGTCGGCGCCAGTGGGACTCAATATCCATGTTGTGGACCGTGATTGACGTCTCGAAGTCTTTGGTCCACGCTTCTGCTGAAGAGAAGGTCATGGTGGCCCGTTTACTGCCATGAGGGAGACCATGCAGCTGCAAGTACGGCAAAGACTTAGGTACTGGCTGTGGCACCTCTTTGACACGCGCGTGCTGAGAACCGTACTTCTCCGTGGTCCAGAACAAAGGTTCATTTGGATACACACAGTTGAAGGTACGTCTCACTTCTTCGAGCTCAGCATTGTTTGCTTTACTGGCCGCGAGAAGGGCACTGCGGTTTGTGTGGTCATCACTGACAAGAGAACGACCAATTTGCTGGGCAAGGATCGCCTGCTTTCCCAAGAGGACCTTCATAGCTGATTTGGCTACCTGCAAGGGGTCAGCGTGAATGGATTCTAAAGAACCCGGCTGTGCCAGTGGCATTTCGACATCATCCTCTGCTACTAGCTGGGAGCCAGCAACGGAACGTGACGACACATCCTGAAGAGAATGCTCTTGGACGTGGGTGCCAGGCGCGGGGAACTGTGAGTTCTCTGCAACGTTAGCTACAGACCGCACCTCTGGCTGAAGAGAATACTCTTGCACATGGATACCAGGCGCGGGGAACTGTAAGTTCTCTGCAGCAATAGCCACAGACCGCACATCTGGCTGACCAGCGGTGGTGCTCGCCACGCTCAAAGCATCACCTTCGTTGTCGAGGTTCAGCCTTTGCATGAGGGGCGGCAATTGTTGGATGTTTTGCTGCTGTTGCTCTTGCTGCAACGCAGTGGGAGGAGGCAGGAGCGGCACGAATTGCGGTTGCTGCTGTTGTTGACCAAGTTGTTGCAGGCCAAAAAGCTGCTCGAGCTGTTGCTGCGAAAGTTGTTGCTGTTGCTCAAGTTGTTGGATGAGCTGCTGCTGCTGAGCAAGCTGCTGTTGCGCGAGCTGCAGTTGCGACACTTGTTCAGCCATCTGTTGTTGCTGCTGAAGTTGGTCTTGCTGTTGTTGTTGTTGGGCTTCGACTACAACGGAGGTAGCGAGCGAGGGCGACGAGATGGGTCCGTTGGTAGGAGTGGTGGTGTTGGTGGCGACAAGTTGGTTGACGTTCATCATAGTGATAGTAGTAGTAGTAGTTGTAGTTGTGGTTGTTGGTGTTGGTGTTGGTGTTGTAGATGTGGTGAGAATTCACGAAAAAAAATGTTTTGTCGAGGATCGGAAATGGGACGAGATAATTCGTGAGACTCTTAACGGTCAAGTTTTTATTACGAGAGAAAGAGAGAGTTCCAAAAATTCTTCTTACTAGTTATTCATATAACGAAATTGTCTTTGTGGAACTTATTTGATGTCCCGATCCTCTGGATACAACACTCACTTACCTTCAACCACCTACCTTACGCCTTCGTCGCCCGTGCCTACAAAACAAGCACCACCCACCCACCCACACACTCACTCACTTACCTTCAACCACCTACCTTACGCCTTCGTCGCCCGTGCCTACAAAACAAGCACCACCACCCACCCACCCACACACCCACCCACACACTCACTCACTTACCTTCAACCACCTACCTTACGCCTTCGTCGCCCGTGCCTACAAAACAAGCACCACCACCCACACACACACCCACCCACCCACGACCTACAAAACCCGCGTTAGCCCCCACTCCCTCCCCAGACATCCACAAAAAAAAGAAAGGGACTTACCATACGTGATCGTGAAAAAGTGAAAAGTGAAAAGAGAAAGAAAAAGCGAGGAAGCAACACGCTGCGGAAAATGGGTGTCTTTTTATGGGCAAAGTTCATTTCCAAAAAGAACGCTGGTCTGGGCCCAATGAGATTCTGAAGGGACGCTTGCTTTTTTTTCCTTTCCTGTATCTTTTTTTTTTGCGTACAAAAAACTAAAATAGGCAAAGATAAGCTCCGTGCTCAACAAAGCGCACAACAATGACAGACGACAGTAACACGATCACAACGCGCATTATCACACTTTGGCACTGTTTTTTATCTTTTTTTTTTACTTTCTGTGTTCGCGTAGTTCAGTTCGCGAAAATAATGGAAAGGAAAAAAGTTTTATTATTATTCCAATGCACATCACGTAGTTCAGTTCGCGAGAAAAATGGAAAGGAAAAAAAGTTAGTTCGGAGGATACGTTCCGAGCCAATCTGGTTTGCTTTTTTCACATGTATCATACTTCACGCGCACCCTGGGAAAAGCAGACAGATAGGATATACGATCGACGCTGTTTTTCTTGAAAAGAATCCCTTTCTCTGCATCCACCACGCTTGCCAGCTTACGATTATCGTTCGTTAAGCTGACCACCGAGCGAGCTCAATGCGAGACTAAAGACGACAAGCAGTCTAAAACCACACCTCCATAAGCGTATACAGTGTAGTGTTTTCGCCTGGACGAGTGACGTCCCCCAACTTTGGTTCCATCCCCCCCATCCAACCCCCCGCCTCCAACTTTATTCACGGCCAGCACGGAAGGTCTGCGCATGAAGAAGCCGAGCATGACAGCAAAGTACAATGGAGACCCTGCGCAAAAAAACATCGTAACTTGGCCTCAGAGCCTCGAAAAAACAAGGGTTGAGTATGTGCGTGTTGCTACGAGTCTGCCCATTGCGCTGGTTGCGGTTGTGTGAAAAAAGCGCTGCGAATCGCTTCGCAAGAGCAGCCGCCATTTCGCTCGGAATTGGTCAAAATGGGTGACGCGAATAAAATAAAATGTGTTTTGACATGCTTGTCCTGGCAACAAGCGGCTTATAGGAACATGGATTGTCATGACTACTGAATGCCATGGCAATAAGCAGCTTTCTTATGCAGCGTGGTTATAAAGCAAGCCTCATAGAGAAGGATGTTAAAACGAGCAAACCAAACAACCTGAAGAAGCAGCCTGTATGGATAATAGTAGCTCTAGGATGACGCGCATACTATGCTGAAAACAGCCATGCTGCTCCATATTCTACTCTTGACAATCTATTTTAAGCTGCCCACATCCATCATTGCGGGCTTGGAGGATCAGCAATCGTTAATTGCCGTGCGCATATACTCGTACAAGAGAGCGTTTTTTATTTTCGTTACACACGCCACCACAGTCGATACAACGATGGCCGAGTCTTTCTACAATGTCTCACTGATCCCATGAAGACGCTGGCTGCGGCGTTCAGCACATGTTTACTCCAAACAAAACCCAAACAAACAATTTATTGTTCAATATAAACAACATTGACCCGAACCCTGTACAGAGACCCTTTGATCATTGGCCTGACCTTTGCGCTATCCCAATCTAATACACGCCCAGTCATCCTGCTGATAAGATATTAACCAACTTGCATAACACTATCCGCTATCTCCCCCATCCCCCATCCCCTTCTTTCCTGATACTTTCCTTTTTTGGATTATAGTTCACCAATATAACTAGTAACAAGACAACCATTCCAAGTGCATCATCAGCCGTAAATAATCATCAAGAGCTCACAAACGACATCATATAACGCGTCAGCCCATATCCGGTTATAGCCGTTCATAGTTGTGCAGATGTTGTGACCAAGTAAAATTTTTCACATGCATGATTTACCGACAATCGTACTGCTACTGTTTACATAAACTGGATATCATAATGTTTCCGTGCTTTGCGTACACGTCTGAACCAAGAAAATAGGTGACTGCTACTATTACACGATACAGCCCAAGAGGACAACATAGAGCGAATAAGAAGTCGTGTTGATACCATACGTACACGAAAGAAGGCAGTAGTGAAGAGGCTATGGAAGGAAAGCAAGAGAAAGGAAATGGAACTTGTCTATTTGAGGCAATGCATGGGTTTGCTGCTGTTTGGATGAATGGCGTCGTGTGTATGTGTGAGATATACGAACTGAATATAGAGAGGACACGGGGTGGGATTTTTTCATCAATCAAAGCTTTCAATTTCCTGACCCGCTACTCTTCTTTCATTTTTCCTACTACTATTACTACTACTACTACCTCTTGATCGGAATACCCAAAAAGTGCTTGTTAAAAAAAGAACCAGCGCAGAAAATGTGGAAACGCTTCCATGGCGAGGCTTCTGTGGCTGCCGGCGGCAAAACTCAGAACCAACAGCAAGCGAATAGTAGTAGTAATACGACGACGACGACAATGGTCGAAACATAACCTTTTCTTCAGCCTAGTGGTCTGAAGCGACTGCTTGACATCTTTGACACCATGAAGCGATAAATTTTCGGTCCCTGCTATGACCGTACCAGCGGGATAAGGTTGCACAGGAGAAACAAGGACGTGACGAGCAATCAACTAAAGGACGTCGGTCTCTTAAATTGCCAATCATGAGCGACGATGAACACGGCATAGCTGACAATGTTACGAAGGAAGAGCTTTTTGCTTTCGACCTTGGCGTTTACAACATTTTGCTGCAGCTTTTCGCTGAAGCCAGTTTTGCGCTAGCTTTTAAGGTCATCTTCCACTAACTCTTTGTCAGCCAGGTGGAGGACAGATGAGCACTTGCGGTTTTTTTTTTCTGCATCAACACAGGCCTCCCAAATTCACATTTTGGTGGGTGTAGATATTTTGCTAGCCCTGAGCCGTGTCTTAAATCGTAGAAGCGAATTTAAAATATCATTCTCCTTAAGGGAGCATTGTAGCACATCTGATGGATCTCCAAATGCTCCGTTTTCGCAAATACCAAAGGATGCACCGTGATTCGATGCAAATTGGCGGAACGGCAAGACAAGTCGAGAAAGTCCTTATGTTTCGACGCAGTCCAAAGTCTTGAGAGCAACCGTGCTCTTTCATCGTTGCTAATTCTAGCAGGTTCAGGAATATACGGCATAGCCACTCTTAGCAATATTTGCAGAAGGCTACCGATGAACCAAGCGTTATCGGCGTGGGGGACAATAGTGAGTGGATACCCATTTTGTGAAGTCAAATGAACGGGCTGATCGCTATAATATCAACTATACAAGCCATATGTTTTAGGATCTATCATACATCCCCTTGTAATCTACGTACTTCAAGTTATTCATTGTGAATTTCTTCGCTCGATATTTTTGCTTCCTGTGCTTCTTGAAAAAGTCTCGAATGTCAGATTGCTTCTTGGCACGTTCTTCTCGAGCCTTGGCTGCTTCGTCGATTAGCACGCGTTGGTTGCTTCTTTTATTCGAAAATTGTCATTTTTTGTCGATATCCTTCCCGGAGCTAGGTATATGGTAAAAGAATCTATGATACCAGTTTTTTATACGACTTAAACTACATATTTCAGCTTCACACAAGCAACTAGTTCTTTTTCTTGCTCTTTTGTTTGATTTATTTTCGGTCGAAGGATTCTTTGAACAAACTGCGCTTGTTTGTTTTATGAATGGACTTTGTTACCAAGCAATTGTTCTGGTTCCTCTCGAGGACGACCATCATTCAAGCCTTTTTTTACTGTTGTGCGTGAGCTGCAGGCAGATTATAAAAAAAATGATTTAAGCCTGACGATCACTCAGTTCAACGCACCCTTATTAAGATGCCACATCCGAATCCAGGGTGTGGATAGTGTTGGCGAAATGTAAAGCGACGCTGACAACCACTTTATTGCTGCGTAGTGTGTCGTGAACGAAAAAATCAATTGCTCGAGTGAGTCCTGACAAGCGATAATGAATATCGCGAAGTTGACGGTCAATGTGTTGACCCTGAGCACTAAATTGAATTTCGTTAAGCGGTGGTAGAGCAACACACTGACGACTGGTGTTGTGCGAACACCCGTATAGAAAACTGCGGCGAGTACATATCGCCGTCGATAGAGTTACGAAAAAAGTCCTTAGCCATGCCCGGAAAGGCGTTGATCAGAGCAGGATAAGGGGTAAGCAAAATAGTAGGAGCTTGCTCAGTAAGATGCGGATCGTCGTCTTCGTTCTCCATGTCTGTATCCTCGTGAGTAGGCGGAGGAGCGTCTACATAATGAACCGAGGATTAAGCGAACATTAGAAATTGAGTGTAACAATATGCCCTGGGCTTTCATAATAGAACGATCGACTTTATTATGTTGCCCGCGGAGACCAGTCATACTGCTACTGGAAGATAAGACCTTGTCGAAAGAGCAGGACTATACATTATAGGAAATCATATGCATTGGGCTCTTCTCTAGTTTTTTAACCCAGGCGCAAGAGTAACGCGGCGACTTGCTTTACCGTCAACAATAACCGATTGTAGCATGAATATTGGATGGAGCTCATGTTAGCGTAAGATTACAACTCATTAGATTTTTGGAGAAGAAAATGCCCCGGTGTCTGATGGTCGTATATGTAGTAATATTCTTTGCTTTTATTGCTGTAAGTCTTGGTACCTTGATACACGGCTGCTGGTCTGTGTTCGCGAGTCTCACACAGGCTCAGAAAGCAAACGAGAAACCGTTGACAGTAAACGTAGTTACTACTCAACTTATGCTAGAAAATACGGACGAGCATCAAAATCGATGAGAAGTCTGTTTGTTATTTTTTCAGTACCAGATGGTTGAGGCGAGTTGCTCTTTTGAAACAGTATAAAAAGTACGTATGCCTAACAAGGTCCCTTAGGACGTACGCAGATATATAAAATAGAAGAAAGCAGCACAGTTACTGAGTCCTGTCGTTGGCCTTTCATTCAGAGCAAACAAGAAAAATCAATATGGGGAATGGCAAAGGGAAACCCTCGCTCGTCAATACATGGTACGTAGACAAGAGTTTGAATCCACAGCGTGGAAATGTAACACCTGGTTTTTGCAAAAGAAAAAAGCTATATAGATGAACTTGTAAAATTGTGTATTCACTATCACAAATCATCTCTACAAAAATGAAAACAGCAGTTAACAAGAAGGCTCACAAGGCTTGAGGTGAATGGGCAACCAACGATCTCAAGAAACTCTATGATTTTGGAATAAGCTAAGCTATTTTCCTCCTTTTCGGCTACACTCTTGGATAACACCTTCTCGATAACACTTTCAAGAAATGAACTTGAATTTCTCCCTAATTCTCGTCGAAAGGCTATTTGATAATATTATTCCGTTTGCTCTGCAACATAAGAATGTAGATAGCTCGAGCAGCAGTGAAGAACAGCTTGCTTGATGATAAAGGCACCACGAATAGCCTTTCGCTGCCTCGCATGAGATGGTTTTTCGTCGTTTTCAAGTACAAACATAGCTTTTAGTTAGATCGCCCTTAGCAATGGCAAAATATTAACAGAACGCCCAATCCTAAAGCTTGCTATGAGCAGTAACAGTAGTAATCCACTACAAGATATCTACTAAAATAAATCAATAATGCTGCACAATCCATTCAGTGTATCGATGTCCTTGTAGGACATTTATTTTCTTTTTTATACGACTACCCGGGGTCCCATTTGTAAATTCCTGTGCTCATGGTTTTGATCTTCCTTTTTTTAGTAAAAATGATAAAGGCAAGAAAACATTCGTGTAAACCGTCGATCTTCTAGGTGTTAACACAGACGCGCCCTCCTTTCGATTGGCCCAACATGACAGAAGAAAAGACCGATCGACGGTTCACATCGCATAAAGCTTTTGCGCTGGAGTTCTCTTTTATTTCCTCAACTTAACTGATATTAAACGATCATCTGTGGTTGTAACTAGAATTTTTTGGTCATTTTTCTCTATTCTCTCTTCTTACTGTAGTATGCAGCTAAATGAGCCGGCGAGTGAAAAAAAAAGGAAGGGACATCCCTATGTGCTCTGACGAATTATGTGTGAATAGCTCCTCGCTCCTGTATTCTTTAAAGTAGAACGATTTCTTCGTGTCGTGTCGTGTCGTGTCGTGTCGTGTCGGGTGTCTTAGGTGTAAAATCCTCTGGCTGTGTTTACATTAAAGAATAGGGGCTAGAGCAGTATAAAATCTTTGCAGCTGTTGTAAGACCTGGTGACATAAATAACATGGAGATAAAACAGTGGCAGTGTCATTCTATAGCACATTTTGGATAATTCTTAAAATACCTTTATTTTGAATATATCTGATATGGGTCAAATAAAGGTACTCAGGAATTATGACCTGATGTTGTATACTATATAGTACATATCGTACGAGAGTGAGAGAGATGTACTCGGAAGAAAAAGTGGTGGTCTTTACTTATTGCGTGTGTGCATGTTGACGTTGCACATGTTTATATTATGTGCATTAAAAGTGCTACCCAAAAACGGATCTGCACAGACGATCATGCGTACTGAGTGTTGCTGACAAGAAACGACTTATTTCATTTAAGAGATCGATAACAGCAAAAAAGTCAGGTGTTGAAGAAAGAGATAAAAACACTCGTAAAGCTCATCAAGCTCGTGAAGAAGGATAAGGTGGCTCCACTCTCTTTCTTTGATTTTGGGAGAGCATGTAATTAACCACATAACCCATATATACACTAAACTATCGAGCAGATCATACTTTGTGCTATATAGGAGGTGAGGATTCAAAAAATGAGGAGGGTCTACTGATGAAAACGGCAGCAGAAAAGATTTGCCAAACCGGGAGACATGATTTGCAGGGACAAATATGGAGGTTTATGTAGCACAGAGAAAAAACCCTGGTTGCAGCAAAAGAACGGTTGCTCCGGGAGACCAAACACGCAGCAGGTGATATCATTGACGAGAATCACCATTACACAGCACTTTGTTACTATGACAACCACCACACATCGCAACAACATTACTCTAGCAACAACATCGTGATAGCAACAGCAGTATTGCCATAGCAGCTAATTTTTCAAGGAAACTAAAAAGAAAATTGTTTGTTGTATTAAAAAAGAAAGTGTGATATATAATAGAGGGTATAGGAAATTAGAAAAGGACAAAAAAAATGGAGTACAATCATTTTTTAAAACAAAAAAGTGTTATGACCAGCATATTATAAGGTTTGTAAAATACTAAATGTGAAGAAATATTTATCGGAACTCATCGGCGTAGTAGACACGAGGAGGCGGCGGGTTGTGATGGTATTGATGATGGTACTGAGGATGATGATGATGGTTTTTTTGAAAGGTGGCAGTCAGAGGCGGCGTAGGCAACGTGTCATCGTCGTTGAGTAGATTTCGAATGGAGGTACAGCTCGAGGAAGATGACGTGGAGGTGGTCGAGGAAGACTGGCGCAGAGGTGGCAAATGAAAAGCCGAGGTTGGCCGTCGCGGGGTGGGTGTGATGGGAGGAGAAGAGGAGGAGCTCGATGTCGACTGCCAATTATGGGAAGCGGGAGCATGTCGCGGGTGATACGTGCCGGAGGATCCGAAAACGGGCAACTGCAACGTTGATGGCTGCGCTTTTAACAAGGCTCTCAGAATGCCTTCGATCACCCCCAGACGCTCTTCAATGGCTTCAACCGAAACAGCCTGCTGTTGTTGATGTTGATGGTGTGGTGATTGCAGGTGGTGTTGCTGGGGATGACTGTTGTCGGTGCTGCTGTTGCCGTTGCAGTTGGCGGTAGTGGTCTGCTGGTGGTTGTTATTGGTTTTGTCAGACGTCGAAGGCGACATCATCATTGGAGGCTGACGGACGAACGTTCGGGATTTATGAGAAGTCACGTATTTGCATTCCACTTTCGCGCGAATGCATCCTGTGCACGGCTTTTCGCCGTTGCACTTTGTCTTTTTCCGTCTGCATTCGCCACATGCTGATACGACCTTGAGGCGCTTGCGTCGAGTCTTGTCGATGGGCACAGTGGTCATGGCTTGTTTGTTTTGGTGGTGGTGGTGAGATATAGCGTAAAGAAGAAGTAGACGGCAAGAGAAGGAAGGGTGCCAGAGAGAAAAAAGATTGGAGAAGAGAGAGGGAGGAAGAGAAGAAGAAGAGGAGGAGGAGGATGGAAAAGAGAAGGAGAGAAAGAAAGGGAATATAAAAGAGTGGAAAAGGGCGGGTTCTTAATATAGACAAGGAGACAGAGCTTGTGTGTGTGTGTGTGTGTGTCTCGCTCGTCGTGACCGGTTGCTTCTTCCGGGACCAAGCGCCCTTCTGCTTTCTCTTATCCATTGTTTACTGACTCTGTCTCTGACTCTATCGCTCTGGCTGCTTCCCCTTTGCGCCACACATCGACTCACCCTTCTGACTGGATCTTCCGCAAACAGACAACGATACAACCCAAAGGGGAGCGGCCGGGGGGGGGTAGGGCACTGTCCTTCTTGCTTGCTCTCGTATGCTACGCTTACAAGATTCCCGTGTACACTTACTCACCCACTCCACTATTAAAAATAAAGGGCGGCCGTCCTAAATGGAATCGTTGCCGATCCGATGCCGTGTGACAACAGCTGAGGAAACCTCGTGCACAGTTGCTCTGTTATGGAATCAAGCACGCCCGGAACCGCGTAAGTTCCTTTTCCCATCTCCCTCTCATCTTTCTTAGGGCCCCCCACCCACCCACTCCCTCCGAAAGAAAGATACCTCCCATTTGCTCCGTCCCGTCCTTCCTTCCTTGCTTTCAACCTCCAACCTCCCACCCCCGAACCGCTCCGCCCCCCACATCGCGCAATACAAATTCCCCGGAAGCAGCTTCGTTCCTTGCCCTTTTTTTTCTTTTCAACTCTTGTAATTGTGGAAATCTTAAAAACATGACTGACTGGTGCAAGCGATGGGACAATGCTGACACGCCCTGGGACAAGGGTCAAGCTAGTCCCGCCCTGGTTGACCTGCTTACCAACCATGCTGACTTGGTGCCCTCGAAAGGCCAAGGGCTTGTTCCAGGCTGTGGTTCGTGAGTACATACTTTAGACTTGTAGCTATGCTTTCCTATTTGAACAGTACCTACCTGCTCCTCTCTCCCCCCCCCAAGAAAAAGCACCCATCAAAGAGAGATCATGATGAAAAGGCTAACCCGGAAAGAAAAAAAAATGCTGCGCGCGCCTTAAAAGGGGTTACGACGTGGTGCTCCTGGCGACGGACGAGCTCCACATCACAGGGCTCGACATGAGTTCGACTTGCGTCCGCTTATGCAACGAGGTGCGCGCTTCTTTTCTACAAGTGCTGCTCAGCCCTGCTGTGACGTAGTGCCCATGATGGCAAATTATGCTGACTGCTTTCTTCGACTAGAAACTAGGCAGCAGCAGCAATGGCAAATACGATTTCCTCTGCGACGACTTTTACAAGTTCAAGATCCCCGAAGGTGGTTACGACATAGTCTTTGACTATACGTAAGTACAAGTGCCAGTCAAAATTGTGTCACACAGCAACAACAAAATCGTGTGATGATGCTGATACTGACGCTGAGAAATGCCGCAAAACACACGGATACACACACACACACAGGTTCTTGTGCGCCATGCCACCCCATATGCGCCCAGACTGGGCGTCCCGCATGGCCGAAATCATCAAGCCCGGTGGCACTCTTGTTGCTCTCATTTACCCACTCAAGGAAAAACCACTGCAACCTCCATTCACGGTTTCTGTTGAGCTGTACGTACCCCACACGCTTATTTTTTGCGAGCACATCACGGAGTAGTAGTACACACACACACCCCGTGCAAAAAGTGCCGCGTTATTTTTTATTAATGCTTAATCGGTTTCATGTTATTTACTCTTCTTCTACTACTAGGTACTTTGAGCTCTTGAGCGAGCACTTTGACAATGTCTATCTGGAGGAAGCAAAGGGTCATGGAAGTCGTCTGGGCGAAGAGAAGATGAGTGTCTGGAAACGCAAAACTTAATACTACTTTGGTCTCTGTTGCTATGTGCTGCACCAATATAATACTGCTGCGTTCAAAACGCACGTGGCTATACACAGCCGGAATAAACTCCAGCCAATGTTCGAATCGGCGGTGACCGGAAGACGCCTCTCTTCTTGCTCTTGTATATGATAGCGAAAACTCAAAATCCTAGTTGTTCTGTACCTGATTGGTGGGCCATCTGTTGGAGAGCCAAATCCATTGCGGTAACACAAGGAAAAAGCACTAGTTTTTACGTGCACAGAGCTTGAGACACTTGGCTGCTGTATCACATAAGTCAAATAAAAATTGGACATCCTCATGCGCTTGGGTACCCGCCAAAATCCGTGCACCGTGCATTGGAACTCCACCAACTTAAAAAAATTACGTATGACTTTTACTACGAAGGATATGACAAGATAGCCGCACAGCTTCCGGAATCTTGACACATAGTAGAACAAATTTCTGCTTGTATGAAGTCGTCGTACTCGTCGTTGCTGTTTGTTTTTTCTTCTTCCTATGTGTGCTGTGGTATAGATGACGTATTGAAGAGTGCTACATGATGGAATAAAGGAGGCCCGTCAAACAGACAAGGAAACCCAAAATATTTATAAAGAGGAGGATATATTACATATGGGAACGAGCTGTGATTATCATGGCTGCTCTTTCTCCGTTTTGTGTAATATCAAACAACAAGAAGCTATCACGTATGAAACCTCTCCGGGCTTGCTGAAATTGCAGTAGTGGGGTGTATTACCATCGGTCAGTGTGTTAACGTATGGTGGTAATGGTTACCACTCTTCCTCCACGTGCTGACGCATTGACACACTGCAACCATTTTGTAAAAGAAAGCAGAGCTAATAAAAGACGGTGCATCATCACTACAGTATCACCACCAAATGTCAACTTTGCGCTCAAGTACAGTAGTATGGCAAATTGTATATATGAATGCATGTTTTGGCTATGGCCATGCAGATGAGCTTGGTCGTCATGAAACTCGTCAACAGCGATTCTGCTTTACGCAAAATGTGGCAAGGAATCTTGATAAGGTTGTCACAGTTTAGATAGTGCTGATGAGAAAGAGCTTTACGCGGGTATTACTTAGACATCGTGTATGTATCATGCATGAATAAACGGGCCTGACATCCAGCAAAAAAGAGTAAGGTTGTACTGTTATGCATTTGCTCGCGAGGATTGTTTCGTGCGTATGGAATGTACTCAAAATAGCAACCAAAAGAATCCTTTCGAGATAGTAGGTTGCAACTCGCGTTTATTATAGTGCTACGCCAACTATTTGGTACAATTACTTTCTAGATGTTTTCTGCTGTGCTTCATCGGCTTTGTTATCGTCCGCCTCAAGCTTCCGCTTTCCATTGCTGATTTAACGGAAGGGGTTGTTTTTTTATTAGAAATAACAGACGCTGTTCCCCTTGCCTTCCCTCGAAGCAAATCATTCCTCAATAGAGAGATATAGCTACCTCGCAAATGCCACTTCTGGACTTAATCTGAACGAAAGGCAGTACATATCTTTCTTTGGTGCAACATTCCTCACCCAATGTGCCACACTTGTCGCACGGTCGATGGGTGCACCGATCACTTGACTTGCTCGCTATTTATTTGTTCCCGTGATGAGTGTGATGCGGGTAACTCAAAGGAAAAAAAAAGCACATAGTTACCTCAAGAATATCATTGGCAGGCTCCGAACTTTTAGTGAAACAGTGGCAATGGATCATGGGAAGCTTTGCGGATTGTGAAGCATCGTACCGGACCTTCTGATCACGATATAGTCCGTGAAACGTATCTATGATTCCACCGGGAGCAAGACCAAACAAGTCGTTCATTATCCAGTCTTATACAAGCGATAAAATCCAATAATCAATGAATTACCAAGGAATTCAATGGCTGTTGCAGGAAGATTCATTACAAAGTGGTCAAACGTTTTCCATTCTTCCGATGTTGCTTGAAGATCCTCTACGGCTTTTCGGATAAATTCCCGTCCGTCCAGGTTGTACGGGTGGATACCTTTGGTAATCTGCCCAATTATTGTAGTTTACCAATTAATGTCTATGCCTCGTGGTGGACGCCATATATTCACACCCACGTATTTGACTGGAATAATAAAAAGATATCATGATCATTCTAACCAACCTTGTTAAGTTTAATATTCTCATTAAGCCATTGATAGGAAGCCGGATTCAGGTCGTTGGCATATACAATTGCTCCCTTTTTGGCGGCAGGCAATGCGAACGGACCCACACCCGCAAACACATCACCTGACAGTAACAGCCCAATAAAAGTCAATTCTTTGTCTCTTCCATGTCCAAAGCACCACGACTTACAGATATATTCGTTTTTCTTGAACTTTTGAATGAGACGATCATGTTCCGTATGTAACCGAGAATTCCAATAGACTTTGGAAAAGTCAAACTTAAATCTACATCCGCTTTCTTTCTACGTTGATGTTGTTGTTACACAATCAGCTTCGGATCCATCTTCCAATATCTGGTCGGGGGAACAACGAACGCATCTTACTTACCACTTGAGCAATCATATTGTCCTCTCCAGCAAGGATTTCCATCTGAAAGAAACGGAATGTAGTGTCGATATTGTTTGTCTTGTTCACAACAGTTGTGATGTTTTTGTTTTTCTAAACGCGTTCTTTATAAGTTGCTTCTCCCTTCTTCTAGTATTGGCTGGAACCAGAGCAGTCGACACTTACATCCAGAATAACTTGACCGATCAAATTCTTCCATGGATAAAACTCTTCTTTCAAGTTCATGTGCGCTAAAAACAGATCGCAAACTTGTTAGTTTCAAAAATCGCAATTAAAAGGGCTATCATCTGTACCTATATGACCAATTTGTGTATAAGATGCTGGTGCGTCTTCAGCAGGAATGACAGCATGCAAAAGTTGATCTATAACGAGAAATAATCACAATTTAGCAATCCCCACTACATGCGATAGATATTACTATTTATATACCAGCAGTCCAGTAAGAATAATCTAAATCAATCGTGTGCTGCTCAAATCCAACGCTCGCTTGTTCGATCACTGTTCTAATCTCTTCGGGTAACTTTGGGATATCTGGGATTCTCCCCCTTTAGTTTGACAACATTGTAGGACCCCGTAGTTTTTTTCACGCAGCGTACAATACCTTCTTGACGCAAATCACTTCTTAATAACAAAAGTTTTGTATCGTCACTCCCATTCACAACATTGCGCAGACGCGGTTGATTCAGGAGCTCACTTGCAAAAGAAATAAAAAACTTTAAAATCTTTTCATTTTAATTCATAAAGAGTGTTTTTACCTTGAAAGCTTCTTCATGAGATCGCCCACCCGTTTTGCTTGTACGCGCATGGCAAGAGTCGACACAGACTTTTTGAATGCCTCACGATTTAAGACGGTCATGCCGTGTTGAACCGGAGGGACAAATGCACTCATTATGTCTTCTTTTCTTTTTACTAGCGAATGGATCGATCGCACCACAGGGATTCTTTTTTCTTTACCTCCGTTTGAATTATTGTGAGATGCTCACGGACATTTATTTTTCCGAATGCTTTTTAGAGATGCCTGTTAGCAGTTAGCAACAACATCAACAGTAGCGAAAGTTACTGTATAGAACCATCTGGGAATTGCCAAACTCATACACATCCTTGAGTGGAAATGCAACGTCCAATTGCACTTTATTAAGTTTTGTAAAAGGACAGCTTATTCTACTTTGCGAATTTGTTGACATATGCAAGCCATGAACCAGGAGCAATTCCCGTCGATGAGCCTTTACTACGAGTGCTACGCCTTGAGACTTCTGGTTTCGATGCATTGCTTTGGTCCTAGAAATGGATAGTGATATTGATGAGTATGTGTAGAGCATATAAGCTATTGATTGAATAAATACATACTGTCATTCTCTTTTTCATGCCATTGGCCAAATTATGCGCATGCTTATTCAATTCTCGTATCAGTCTGTGCTCTCGCTCGCCCTTTGGATTCAACCATGCTAAAAGCTTGTCAATCTGCAAGAGCATAATCAATATTCAAAGTAATGAAGCCGGCCTTTTTAATCACATCGAGAAGAAAAGAAGAAATTCCTTACGTCTTCGGGATCATCGTAACTTCTCCACCATTCTTCAGTCTGCAACGTGGTAGCAGCCGCGTTATTTGCCATTCCATCCATACTGCGTATCCGCTGCTCCATAAAATCTGCTTCTTTGGCGAATCCTTGTGCTTGCATCAATGCAGATACGAATTGAATGCCTCCGCCGTGCCCGCACGAAGGAGTTGTGGAGTTGTTGTTAGCGTTCGATGTATTCGTTGTTACTGGAATGGTTTGAGTGAATGACAGAGGATCGTTTCGTTCTCGTATAATGGTAAGGTCGAGGTCACTTGGGCTTTGAACAAAAAGCCTTCCAGTGCCATGTACATGTGCGCCACCGATATTGTCAAGGTACATGTAGCGATTGAAGAATTTGTCGCGACCCAGAGGTTTTATCCGCAGAGTACTATATTTGCGCATGTTGTGTTCAAGTTGCTCTTCCTGTTGAGCAAAAAAAACAAATGGTGGTTAGCATCAAATACTTTTAGAGGAAGGTGCTGGCTCTTTCATTACCTTTTTATACACATGCCGCTCTTCGTCATCCAATTTCTTACGGGCAGCATTACGGGCCTTGAGCTCTTGGTTTCGTGCGCGCGCTTCCTCTCGTTGCTGATGATACATTTTAAGTCTCTTTGCTTCTCGTTCTTCACGCTCTATTTGTTTGCGCTTCAATAATGCTTGTCGAGACTCGGTTCGAGAAGGTGACGGTGTCGAGGTGTCTGCTTGAGACGATGACCTATCACTGTAAATATTTCCCGTTATTAGAAAAGGTTGAATAGTATACGATTATGCGGTCCGATTACTCACATATTTTCTTCATCATCATCAGAATCGTCTGAAGACTCATCCTCATCAGCATCAGGGTTGTTTGCTTTTTCCTCTACATCAATCCGTTTCTCGAATTCTTGCCGTTCGGCGTGACTACATGGCAAAATATGAATCTTTAGCAATGTGATCCTTATAAAACACATGATATAATCACAGGAAAATGTCTAGCTTACTACTTACATTCTCTTTCTTTCACGGCTCAAATCGATCTTTTGCTTTCGTAGTTCAGTCATTTGCTCTTGACATTCTTCCATAAATTCCCTAATAGTCGAATCGATAAGTTTCTTTCTTTCTCAGCAGTATGTGCATAACTGACAGGGTCGGCTTACTTGATAAAAGAACACTCATTGACAAGACCAACGAGCATTTCGAACATGAACACCTTGTCTTTTAAACTTAATCGCAAATACGCTTCCTCTCGCTCTTCCAATGTCGTATCCTCTCGTGGTACAAGATAGCTGAATATTCTATCAACATTGCTAGCTTGATCCGGTGTAGTGATCTACAAAAATCCGGCCTCGTAAGTAATAAGTTTGCATATGAATTTAGCAAATAACCAATGCTTACATCATTAATGCACCCAATCATGACATCTTCCCATCCTTTACGATCATTGCCAACAGGGATAAGTTTCGCATCCCATGCTCGACCAATTTCGTAGATTTGGGGGCTTGTCCACACGGATTCATTTTCTGTGTCAGTTGGGTTAATGATGGCGGATGTTGATGCAGAACCATCTTGATCTTCGAAAGTGCTATCTCCTGCCTGGTGCTCGTCCTCGCTCGTCAATACGGATGGTTGGCGGCTGGGAGATGGTGTAGGGGTTCCGCGCAACGATGATGATGTCGGCGTGAGGGTACCAGGAGCAGTTAGTAGCGAAACGTTTTTCGATTTTTTCCGTTCTTTAATGATTGTGTTGAGGAGACAGACATTGCTTTCGATCAAGATCTGAGACTTGTCTACCGGACTGGTGTGTAAAAGTGCGCTTTCAAAATCATCAAGAGGGAAAGGATAGAGACCAAGCGACCGTGCAAAAACACTGATAAACGACCAAACCATCAAGAGTGAACCGAGAGCATCAGAAGGTACAGTTTGGTGTTGAGAGGGTGTCGGACACAATGGCATACCACCTGTTGGATTGGGGATCGTTTCTTTTGCTTTCGGTTGTCCTGGTTTCATGTCGAGAATGGGTCCTTCACCAGATGGCTTGCGTCGATAAATTGGAACGTCCAGATCCTCGATTGGATACTTGATCGACGATTCTATCTTTTTCGCATCATCGACAGTCTTTTTCATTTCACTTTTACCGCGAGCTTTTGCAGTGCTAACGGATGACTTTGCTTTAGTTTTTGTTGATGTCTTTCCAGAAGCGTCGGCTTCGGCACCGTCAAGTTCACCATTTGTAAAATCGGAAGCTGGAGTCTTTCGTTTGCGCGATTTAGCATCGATTTGATCCTTCACGGCTTGAAGGTCTTTGGGTAGTGTTGTGTCAATGCCGAATTTAGCAGCAGTTTGTGCCTAATAGCTCACAAAGTTATTCTTTTCATGTTCATTGTAGTTTAATAAAACTACCATTCACGCTATATATATATAGATATCTGTATATATACCTTGACAACCCATGGTGCATGATTATAAGATTCTTTGACCAAGTTCTCTCGGAGAAACTTCTTAAGCAAGTTCTTTGAAAATGCCAGTCGATCGCGTCTATGCGTTGATTTATTTAAACCAGATTAGCAAAAAGCTTTTAATCGACACTCATATACCCTTCGTTATACTCAAGTAATGGCACCTACTTTAAATCATCTTGGTTAACCACCGTCCGGAAATCATCCACTCCCGAGAGATCGTCATCCACAAGTTCAACAAGGAAATTGACGCCAGATGCATTGCCGTTCGTTGTAGCATTGGACGTAGAATTCTCATCGATTATTTCTTTGCCGTTTACTTTGGTTCCACTGTTAGTCGCGAGTGTAGAACTTTTTGATATGGGATGTACATTGTCAGAGACTACTCGTAGAACGCGCGCGATATATCTATATCGAAAATTAATGTAAAAGTAAAGAGGGCATTATCTGGTCAATAACAAAATCTTTCCTAATTGATCAACCAATTTTACTTACTTGACACCATCGTTCCATCGACATGTAACCATATCTCCTGAATCAAATCGGTTGATATAGTATTCGTGTACGTCATCCACCACAGCATCTAAACGACCGCATTCTATAAGAATAATGAAAATGATTAGTTAAAATAACCACATAAGCAAGGCATTAGGGATTACACTAAACAGCCAAACAAGCCCCTCCCCCTTCGCACCTCTTCCACAAGGATAATGAAAATCTGTATCTGCACGTACGGAATTGCGCTCGTTCCAGTACACGTTTCTGCAGTGCATCGGGTAATTTCTCTTTGACACGGTTCTTCTCAGTACGTTCGCTTTCCAGAGCTTCCTCATACGTAAGGTTGCTACGGCCTGACACTTCGCACTGCCATACATGTGCCTTATACAAGGTGTAGCGCTTCAAATAGGATCTACAAGTTCATTGCACAACAAAAAGAAAAGGTTATGGATTGACATGTGTATATCTAGAAAAATAAAAGCATCGTGTGATTTAAAAAGCGAATCAACGCGTGTTGTCAAAGTCGTAACACGCGTGTTATAGATTAGCGCAATCGAAAAGCGATCGCTTGCGCTGATGGTTGATTGAAAAGGATACTGATAATCGGTAAAGATCTCTGACGTGATCGATGAAACCCAGACTTGGCGATCTCTGGAATCTTTACGTTCGGGATCGAATGGAGGTGGTGGAAGTAGTGGGAAAGTTTTGCGCTTCAGCAATGGCATGGTAAAGCTTTAGCGTTGTTGCTACTGTTGTATGAAAGGAGGGAGACGCACGCGATTCGTCAAGTGGCTTGGTAAGGGAGGGGTTGTTGTTTTTGTATTCAAACGTAAGCAGGTTTCTGCAAAAGTGAGCTGGGCTGTTTTAAGAGGTGGTGTGAAACTATGGTAACGGGGATCAGCTGCCTCGGTTACGCGCTGTCAAATGTCGAAGACTTGGTTGAGGTCGTAGTGATGTATATCGCGATATATTAAGAGAAAGCGAAGGTGTGTATGCAACGTCAACAGTGGTGTTTGGAAAAAAATAACCTTGTCGCAAAGGAGTATGAAAAAAAAATAGGCGAAAGGAGAAAGAGAGAGAGAAAGAAAGAAGCAAGACAACCAACCGACGAAGATGAAACTGATCGCTGGCAGCAGGAACCACAAAGTGACTGAGTTCCAAATATGGACAGAGGAATATGTCATGCCCACCTACTCGATAATCTTGGTTAGAATCATCCACGCTTGATCCCCATTTATTATCCTCATATACTTTGATCTATATATACTATTTGTAAAGCGCAAACTATGTTTACAGCGCACACCAGCGGCTGCCATCACCGCTGAATAGTTTTACATGCAAACAAGTTAATAGTAGGAGGATAGAGTATTCTCTTAATGAGGTACTACTGTACCATAAGCATCATCGCTTATAAGTATAACTCAAATTATGGATGGCTCATTATTCAAGTAGCGTCCAAAAACCAATGGTTTATTGAGTACCTGTTTCATATTCAGGTATCTATAGATGCTTCTTTCTCTTTTAAAATGTCATTTAGTATACAGTAGCGCTATTCATGAACAAGAGTGGATAGGATAATAAAATGGTCGTGTGTAGCCCGATATGCGATTAAACAAACTACAGGATTGCGTAATTTAGTAATAAAGGAGAGTGATTTAATCAAATTTGTTAAGCTGGTAACTATTACAGACGACTAGGGAAGATATACAAAATAAAGATCTTCCTTATTTCTCATTTTTACTGTTTCTCTGCTTTTTATTAACGGTGGTAATTTGTTTTCAGCCGTAAGTTGCTGCCGACGCTGATTTTCTTTCACGTACAGTAGGTCCATCGTACAAACATAATAATAAGAGTGCAGAGGTCGACACTGCGGCCATATATATAACCATCGCAGTTGTGTATCTTGGCGCTTCATTGTCTCTCATCGAAAGAGGGTCCACAAAATTGCCTACGCAATAAACGGCTGTGGTCGCCGGTGCTGGAAAATATTAGTTGGTGTATCCGCTAACATTATTGGATACCATCGTAAGGGGATTTCCGTATTATGGGCCAATGACTGTTGAAAAGACACCTATAGCTATTGCGCCACTTTCTACCGATAGTACGCGAGCATGAGCAGGCCAACCATTGTCAATATACAGCCTCCAGCTGCAACATAGCCATTATCGTCAAACCGACGAATTGGGACCATGGATATCCCGATGAGAATAGTTGCTACGATACTGGCAGGAAAAACTGCTATCATATATGCAATCCGGAAACAGTTTGCCGTGAATGCCAGGAGCAGATCTTTACAGTCAAGCGTCGACCAAGGGCTGTTAAAGTACATACAGAATAAGCCTTGCTAAAGGAAATGTTTTGGCAATCAGACCATCTGCTTACTCAGCCCTATATAGAAAGTTATGTTATAACTGTTCACCACCTCCGGTTTGTGGCTCAGTCATCTTTAAGAAATAGTAATTTATGTCAAGTTTTAATGACAGCAAGCAACTGCCTCTAATATATAGCACTGTATGTACAGAAATGGTTTACAAAACGCCTTTTAGCAATGCGAATTGTAGTGGCGCTATTGTTTTGTTTTTATGTTATTCTCGTTGGTTTTGATTCGCTTGAACAAGTCTGGGCAGGAGATAAACAACTGCAACAAAACACCTCTTATTTCTGATCGTTATGAGAGTGTTGTATATGCATGGTTATTATGTTCCCACTCATAAGGTACGCTTTATATTTGTGGAAGGCAAACATACAGATAGATCTTACAACTCTATTGTATTTCAAACTGAACTACGCACTAGTACTTTTTATAGGTATTTATTTAGTACATAATATCGATTCGCCCACGAATGTAAAGCACCGTTTGCAAAGAAAATGGGATAACAGCAGCAAACTATCTGCAATTAAGGAAATATATGTTTTGTTTTTCGTATATGATGGTTTCTGCAGAAATAAGAAATTCAATAGCTGGTTTATAAAAGCTATGGACGGTACAAAAAGAGTAAATCTTGTTTGTCTGTGCAATCCACAGGTTTACAATCCTCCTTCATAGATGGTAGTGGCACTTGTTGGCTTTCTTCTGCTTTCAAGTGTAATCGGTATTGGTTATCCTGCACGTAAGTCCACCGTACGTAAAGGAACAAGAAAGTTACAAGCAGCATCACGACCAAATAGGTTATCATGCCACCCAGATATCGTGGTGCTTGCTCCTCTCGCATTAAAAGCGGACCAACAAAGTTCCCAAGGCAATAGGATACCAGATTGGCACTATTGTACAGAACTTTCTTGCTGTAGCCATTAACGTTGTTTGCAACAAGTAGTGCTGGAAATATGTCAACCGAACCAATACTTAAGATGAAAATCCCCATGAGCATTACGCCACCTGTCGGGAGCACAACGAGCAGCAAGAGTCCAATAACAACGATAAATGCCATCAAGCAGCCGACATAGCAGTTTTCGTTATAGCGATGACTGAGATATATGGCAGTAAAGTCAAGAATGGCAGAAGTGATACCAAGAGGGATGTTCAGCAATGTCGATTCCAAATTCTTAAACAACGGAGCGTACAAAAGAATCTCGCTATTAGATATTATACCCCCTTTTCCCAGAACCAGCATTAGATGTGCGTGCAATACTTTTATTTTTGGCATGCACATCACCAAAGTAAAAAGCACTTACCGAGAAGCCCATACTCTTGATAATGAGGGTGCTAAAAATCGACGTAACGCCATTTACCATGTTATCGAAAAAGGGTATCAGAGACATACAGTAAAAGCGTGGCTCTTTTATTGCCTCCAGCAACTGCTCGCTTTTGATCTTTTTGTTTTGGACCACTGTATTGTCACGTATTCGTTCGTCCACAATTTGAGTTTCTTGAAGAGTGAGTCTGTACCATCGCGATTTAGCTGTATCAGGCAGGAAAAGAAAGGTGCAAATGCCGACACCAACAGTTATTGCGCCCAAAATTATCATGTTCCTTTGTAGAAATTGAGGGCGGGTGAATTTCTGGGAATATACTGCAGAAAAGTAAAAATACGATGATGCTAATGTATAAATTAACGGTACCATTTCCATGCGCTTAATCCATATACGCCGTTCATATTTCTTAAAAAGCCAAAACTAATCAGGCCTCCAAAAGCACCAGCAAAGGCGCTGCTCATCTGGATCACACCAAACCAGGTTACTTGCTCGGAACGCCGATATATAATGCTGACGAGTAGATACAGTGCTAGTGTACGAGCAAGAAAAAAGAAAAAAGCAATGTTGGTACAAACACAATGGTAGTGGGCTTTCAGCACAATAGCTCCTTTTACACGTATCGTAAAACTTTACCGGGATAGCTAGCAGCTTCAGCGAAGCCCAAAAGGAAACGCAGAGCAGCCATTTGAGCAAAGTTTGTGGCGAAAGCGGTACAGCCCAGTATAGTGCCCCACACAATGAGTGCTGTACCCAAATATTTGGAGATTGGTATTTTTTGTAACAAGTACTGGTTCGGAAACTACATATGATAGTTAGAGCTCTACGTAAAATACAGGTCCTCGCAATAAGCTTCATAAACGGGAAGTAATGGCGACCGTCATCGGTGTTTCCGCTTATTATAGAGGTAGTACGTACCTGAAGTGATAAATAACCCAAATAATATATTGACCCTAACCAACCGAATTGGTTGCCAGTTATCTTGGTATCTTCGAAGAGGCCCATCACTGATGAAGTATTCAAAATAGTTTTGTCTAGGTACTTCATTATCATCTTAATTAGTAGCCTAATGTATAAGCGTCTATTATTTTCAATCCACTTTGTAGTATATGTTTACCTGCAGAAAACAAATGACGCATATGTATGGAACCGTCATTATATTGATTTTCCGAAGAAGTTTCTCCTCTTCCGGTGTATAGACAAATCTTTTACTGTTGGGTGGCGACAACGTCCGTCTTTTCCACATCGTACGTACTACTAACAATATGTTTTTTTTCAAATAAAATAGCATTAACGCCAAAAAAAAGTTTGCCGTTCGATTTTTTAGAAAAATAAATACATGGATGCTTGCGGCATCCTTCTTATGGAACGTTTTTTTATTAGTCGCTTTGTGTTCTCCCCACATGTCGCTCCCGTGAAATGCTATATATAATGAAACCTACGAGTGTAATGTATGTTGTAGCTAGTATATCAGTAGAGTGGAATGGGATACTCTTAAAGCGAACGTTGAATGTATATCAAGTGTTAAGGAGAAGAAAGAGAGGGGACACGAGAAAAATAATACAGTCGGGACCAATTCCTATTCCTTGCCGATGATCATGCATTATGCTGCAGTTGTGGCTTCCTTTTCCAGAGCTCCGTTAAGCTGATCTATGAGCATTACTATGCATCAATACAGAAATCAGGAGTTTATCCCAGTCGCTTTTCTTTCTTAGCATTGCTATATATAAAATGGTCTTATCGTCAGTCTAGTACATAGTACACTCTGTTGTTGCATTATTCGTCATTAGTAGCAGATCTTCCATTATCCCTTTCCTCTGCTAACTGTACGCTGAAAGAAACGATCTGTTAGAGTCAAGGCAGACAAAGCCGGCTCAATTGTTACAAAAGCGTAGTTAACGATGCATAGAGCATATAGCACACTAGAGCGTAGAACACAACTGATTAGTGCCAAATACTATTGCACTACGTAAAGATCAGGTTAACAGTTATACTACCACAGCTTATAATACTGTGTCCATATTAGAAGGGCGAATATTACTAGCATCATCATGCTTTGACTTGTCCTGCGCAACTGATCACCCCACACATCGATGTTGGGTGCGACGTTCTGTCTATCCGCATGGAAGCAGCGCGATCACGAGACTACAAATACAAGGATGCGAGTTTCTTTTCCATGCGATAGTCCACAGCACCATCAACCCATACATATGCAAAAAGAAATTGCTACTTGCGCGCACTTTCCCATAAACATACTCCATCTGGATAGCATACTACGGAGGAAGTAGTGGTGCCGCGGTTCTTATATACTGAGCACTGTTTTGGAAGAAACAAAAACATCAGCTCATGCTTTCGAATGCAACCTATTAACAGATATAGTTCGCTATCGGAATCAATCTGCCGTCAGCTGTAAATCGTCTCCAGCAACCATCGAACGAAGTACTGACATATGTTATACTGTGCTACTATCCAATACCTTAAATGATCACATCAGCCTGTTTCCCTGACGTTAAAGCGGCATGAAAAACAGGTCTGACTCAGCACAATAAACGTTCTGTTTCTTCTGCTTTTTTTGTTGAACCCTTTTCTTTGTACAAATGTGCATTCTTTTTTGGACAGTAGACAATCACCCTCGCTACCGATTGTAAGTAAATGCACAAAAATGAACAGGAAAAAAAGGCATTTTAAATAAATGGAACTTGAATAACAATTTAGCATATTTGCCGCCAATCGAGACGAATTCTTGGATCGCCCTACGGCACATGCTCATTTCTGGCCACCGCCTAATAACGATATTCTTGCTGGTACTGATCTCGAAGCACAAGCAACACCGCTACATAATGGTACTTGGCTTGGCATTACACGGACAGGGCGATTTGCCGCATTGACGAATTATCGAGAACAAAAGTTTCTCGGCGGAAGATCCCGAGGGGCGCTGACGCGAGACTTTCTTTTCCACGGGAGTTCATCGGTGCACGATTATCTCAAGCAAATTGAAGCTCATGCAAGCGACTTTGGTGGGTTTAACTTGATATGCATGGACTTGAAGAAGAAGGAGAAATTGCATGATATGGCGTATTTCAGCAACCGCGAGAACAGCCACATTACAGATTTGTCGCCAGGCACGGTCTATGGTATATATACAAACGTGTGTGTGTGTGTTGTGCAAGACGAGCCTTCCGAGAAACAGCACGGAGTAAAGAACGGGAGCTGTGTGGGGTAGAGTGGGACAAGCTGACAAGTCGACACCGTCTACTTTTATCTTTATACGCGGGATTTACAAGGCCTTTCCAACTCAGTGCTAGGGAATCCGTGGGAAAAGGTCAAGCAAGGGCGAGAAAAGTTTGGCGAGATCGTCCAGGGTGAGTTCGATGACGAAGAAGGCTTGATCGACCAATTGTTTGACTTTTTGAGGTAAAGATAGAAATGAGAAAGGGGACCGAAATTTAGCGGGATAACCTTTTTTTAATGATTGACGTAATTGGTGCACCAATAAGCACGACTGCCGACCCGCTGCAATCATCATCCGACCAGAGTTTAGCCCAGATTATGGAAGCGAGCAAGCACTGGATATTTGTGCCCAGGTTCGGTTACCTGAATTCAATCTATGGGACACGCACGAGCACGGTGATTCTGGTGGACCACAGTGGCAACGTGGTGTTTGTCGAACGCGATCGCTACGAAGAAGTAGGCGAGGAAGAGAGCGCCGGTGCTGACGGTGGTCAAAAGAAATCATACAAGCCCTTGAAGGACAAAGGTCGGGTTTTCCGATTCAATATCGACGGGGACAGCAGCCAGTAGTCTCTCGGAGATAACAGTTAGCCAACTTTTTCCAGAAACAACTGCTCCCACACGCCCTCCAAGGATTACTCACACTGGCACTCGCACTCACGGCATACAACCCCAATTTACCCGATATATATTGTTTGTTTATTCGCAATCGATCCGATAATGGTCCCCCTTTCCTCATAATCACATCTCCCAATCAAAATAAACTTTGCATCGCTGTATTTTTACGCGCCGTACTCCTGGGCCCGATGCCACGGGCAGCGATATATGAGCGGAATGCAAATGCCACGTTTCTTGGGTTTTTTCGGTTGTTGCAACGAACTCCTGAAGCCAAGCAGAGCGAAATGCCACGTTTCACGTGGAGTGCGTGTGTGGCATGTCAAAATGTCACTTTCTTTTCTGTGCTGATCCAATCGTTCGGATTATATTTATCAGTGACAATAACCCGCCACATCGCGATCGAATCCTAAACTCTCTTTCCTTTTCCTTTCCTTTTCCTCTCTTTTCCTAACCTCAACCCCTCCCACCGTGCCTTTTGCAAGGTATCACAGTCCGATTCCTTTCTCTCCTACTTCCCCACTCCTCACCACCAACTTTCCACCACCACTCGCCATCCGATTCGTCATGACGTTCACACTAGGTACTACTGGCACTAAGCCCTCTTTCTGACCCTTTGCTATGAGGATGTCTGTCTATAGTACACGTCTAACAGCCTTCTTTGTGCGTCTTTTGACAGTTGGAGGCCATGACAAAAAGATCCCTCTAGAACAACAGTATCACCCGTGTCCGCGTTGCGATCGTCCAACAGTCCAGCTGACCCGTTCTGAGACCCAGTTTGTTATTTTCAACCAAAAGATTGGAAAGTCCACCAACATGCGCGTCCGCTATGAATGCCAAATATGCGGATGGAAGAACGAGAACCTGCCCGACAATCCCAATGACAGGAGCTACAGCTCTTGGGAGGATGAAACTGACAACAACCACGACAGCGACAATAGCAACAAGAACACGACAACAACAGGTGCTGCTGGAAACTAACGATAATCACATCAGCAACGTGCTGATTCATTAGTTTCCTACAATCTCTTATTATTTGCTTGTTCTTCTCCCCTCTTCCCTTTTCACCTTTTCCCTCGCCAACTATCTTACTATGCTCTTATCCAATCACACTACATACGTCGTGATTTTTGTATACCTATGCACGCCTGTCCTTTCCATGTTGCTATTACCTTTCCCCCCCTTTTACTATATGCTTTACTTATAAACCTCAACTTATTTGACACATATCACACGCCCATTCCAGCTCGCCCTACAATCTATCTTATGGCACAGCCGGCAAAAAGAAAGGTCAAAGTAAATTGAGAGCAACCAACCACTGGCGGCGGAGAACAAAGTTCCATTCGTGGGGCGAAGAAGGTTCATCACCCACGCCCTTGTATCGCGGGTCTCTTCTTGGCAATCTTGATTGCGGCAGAGCACCAGCCCTAGCTCCGAGAAGGAGCTAGAAGTGGTATGCTATGCGGTTCTGATAGGCACTCATAGTTAATCCAGTATCTGTTACATTCGTGCAATGCTTTTTTGTTGTTGCATGGCTTACTACCATCTACTAAACATCCAAGTAGTACAATCCAAAACCACGACGGCTGCTCGCGCCGGAGCAAGACGTTCCGCACGAGCAGTGGGCCATGGATAAAAGGTACTTGATACTGGATATGGCTATAGCGCCTGAAACGTGATCCCATTTATTAAGAGGCCAAATTTACAGCGACCTTTCCCATATATTTCGTTTCTGCAGTTATTGGGCTATTGGGTATGCTATTATTATATATTATGTTGTATGTTCACATGTGTGGTGTGTTGTGCAATGTCGATCATATCGTGTTTTTTTTGTGTAAGAGGGGCAATTACCACAAAATCAACCTATTTTTTCTGACATGAAAACATCGTATCCAATTTTTGTGAACAGCTGTGAGCCGAATTGAGAGTTCTGACTTCGACAATAGTCAATTCAAGTGATGATGACACCATAAACCGTGATTAATCTTGAGTACCTGATAGCAGAGGACAGGAGTGATTTGAAGTTCTACTCGTACAAAGTGTTCTGATCGCTCTGAACCGCCGACACTGTACTCTTCTACAAAGAAAACATGAATATGTGGAAAGCGAGCTCACCCGATCCTTGTTTTGTTTTTTAATTCTGATTTTTCGAAATCAAGCAGCTCGCTCATTGCCATGTGGGAAAATAACATTAAATCTGCCTTGGTGATCAACACGACAAAGAATTCGTTTTTCAAATTCGATTGGCGCTGCTTGATACGTCCCAGTGCTGTCATGAAGGGATCAGCTGGAGTGTTGAATTGGGAGATGGGGTGGGAATTGCTTTTTGGGTCCATAGCAAATAAGTTTCGTAAGGGGGAAGAAATAAATCGAGGGCTTGTAAGTAGTCGGCACACATATAACATTGAAATGCCGTTAGTCTCTTTGGTGTTCTTTACCCATGCATACAAAGGTATGCGTTCTGGTGTTTTACTATTTGGATGCATACAGAACTGAGATGCTTACCCTCGCCATTCTACCAGGTGATGAATGGCTCCTATGCTTGGTAAAGCTATATGGTAAATAACGCACGACCGAGTATGGCGCAGACTCAAGATTGGAAAAGGGGGGGGGTACCCTATGGACATTGTACTTGCAACAACTCGAGTGGAAGGGACAAGTTATACGTCACCTGTTTAAATACTATATAAACTACCCCGAAATGATTCCTGGGGATGTCCACTTTGGAAATGTTAATAGTATATAGTCATCCACTCAATACACCTACGCGCACAAACATACTTATAAACTGAATGAAAAGAATTCAGAACCGCTTTTGCCACCAATAAAGACATTGCTTACACATAGTATTCTCCAAAAGTTTCATCCTCTTGCTACTTCTGCTGCTGTAGAGTTTGCCTGAGCCTACTACTATGACGTGGTGTGGCGTCATCGCATGATACTGGAAGGTATGCATTATTGCAATCGAGCTGTTTGCTTGCAAATCAAGGCCTAGTCCAAGGAAGCTTCGGCTGAGGCTAGCGCTGTAGGGTGTTCAGCCGTCAGGCACAGGTGCTGGGACTGTCAGGCTTTGGCTTGGCTGAAGTTTAACGGAGCGGTCCCCGCTTATAAACGCGTAAGCATCTCTCATTTTTTTTTATATGCGTTTGATCGTTCAGTGCATAAATGATTTATACTAAATCTTCCGTGTGAATTTTGATTCCTGGATTAGTTCCATGTTGTGCTCTTAAGTAGCAATAGCCTAGATTATATTTTTGTGTGATCCTTCAACTGGTCCAACGCCTACTCTAATACTCGTTGTAGGCGTGCTGCATCTATGAAGCTGTATACATGGTCGTTTTATTGATTATGCCCGCTACTACTGCTGTGCATATGCCTAATTCGGCGGTGCAACGTCACAGGCAAACCGCGCGCATTTGGAAGGGAACAACTCAGGGCAAGTTCATTCACACACACTCATATTTAGGAACCTTCTACCCTGTACATATATAATCCCTTCCCCTCCTCCACAACTTTTCTTTTGCTAAATACAAACGTAACACAGCAAGATAAACGCACATATGCCAAAATGTCCTTGATAACCGATGCGAATTTCTTAATACATGAGATGCGGATAAAGTTACTAAGAACTGACGAGCGAGGCGAACGCATTGTGTCGTTTCGTCCAACCGTCATGTCTGATGACTATATTCGACTTGCTGCACCAGCGTACCCAGAAATGCAATACTGCTATTCGCCAGTTTATGATAACTTTTTCACCAAAGGCAACGGGAATGGCGGCAGCAGCGGTGGCACGAATCTCGTCAGCAGCCCACGAACCAAACGGAGCCATTATCGTCTGCGCAAAAAGGAGAATATGAATCCACCCAATCTTCCTGTAATGCCAAAACCAGCAACGACACCTGAAAGCGGTAATGAAGATACTGACGGTGATCTCGGGTGAGCTGTTAATTGAAATATAGCTTTGTCCACCAGAAAAAAGCATAGTAATTAACACGCTCCCCGTTCTCTTCTTTCTATACTTTAGAACCAACAAGCCGTTACCACCCACACCAATGCGAAAACAGTCTGCGCCAACATTATGCGTGACTGAAGCATCCAAGTCGCTTCGTCCGAGGTTTGCAGATGACACAGGAGCAGCTGCTACAGCTGCAGCATCAGTAACTTCAACGACCGCTACGTCCCTCCATAAAGAAACCGTAATTAGATCACACACGCGCACTACATCAAGCACGACGTTTTCGTTCCATGGCACGAACGGCAGTGAAAATGCTACAATGACGTCGCTACATCCTTCTATCGAATCACCTATCGACCCTTCCCCTCGATCATCCCTTGATGTGGACGGTGACCAGGCGTCATTTCCTCTACCTGTGGAAACATCTTCTGTGAAAGATACGAAGGGAAAATCTGTGGATATGCGCATCCAACAACAATCGCAGTCATCGCGACAGCCATACTCTCTTGATCAACCGCAAGGACAACAACAACAAAAGCAGCAGGAAGAAGATACGCCGCAGTACTCACCGCTTGTTTATTCAAAAATTCAGATACCCCCATTGTACCACAAGGTTCAACAACAGCAGCAGCAGCAGCAGCAGCAGCAGCAGGAGCTTCCAAAACCGACTGTACCTGCAGCAACAACATCCGCGACGACAAACACCAACTTGCCTCCTCTTAATCTTGCTCCAAATCTACCGACTGCGCATCGACGACGACGGTACCCGAGACAACAATTACAGCAGCAACAGCAGCAGCAGCAACAACAACAGCAGCCGCCACCACCACCACCACAAGTACCATCTACTCAGGAGGGAACATCGACCTCCTCATCACAACAACCTGCACCACGACAGCCTCCTAAATCCAATCTCACAGCCATGATCGCTGAGCGTGCGTCGGCAGCCGACAATCCGTTCAACGAGTTTTCCTTTGTTTCTGGACGAGGCGAAGCGAAACCGATCACGCTATGTGTATACTTACCGCATTGGACACATCCTTACAAGCCGATTAATTTGGTGGTGCGTCCTGATGCAATTGTGGATGACGTGATTGGATATATCTTGTACGATTATGTGGAAAAGAAACGGAAACCTTCTTTGCAAGAGGAGATGTACGACATTGCGCAGTGGGTGTTACGGATAGCAGAGGATGACGGTGAAATTGAAGAAGATCTACCAGGTAAAAGATCTTTATGCGGATATAGCACTCGTCAGAAAGCTATTTATTGACGTGTTCCTTATAATAGCATTGGATCGAACACGACAAATCAGCATGGTATCATTCGATCAGTTTGCTTTGTGTCGTACGGCACCTGAACAAGGTAATATGGATGATTCTAACTGAATATGTTTCTTTATTAAGATGAAAGGAATGCACTAACCTGAGGATTCTTTTAATGAAAAAAAAGTCAAACAAAATGAAATGATACGTGCCAAGCTGGGAAAAACTGGGCCGGATCTCAGCAAGACCAAAAAAGCAAATACACAAGATGCACAACTTGCCGTTGCACCTTCGCCATCTGCAGGTGGATCCTCATCAGCGAACACGTCGACGACAGCTGTAGATTTAGGTCCACTGGATCCAGTCACTGTTGGGCCTACGTATGCTTCACAACAAGAAGCCGACTCGTCTGCCGTCGCTGTGCCTATTCCTTCCTCCAAAGCCATGCTGACGAAGTCCACTATGCATATGACACCCGTCAAATACTTTCGTATTCAGTTGATGACCAATGAAGAAGTGTCGGCAACAACAACAATACCAGCCTATGCCGAGATGTTTATTGGCGATGTGCTTGAATTAGTGTCGCGGAAGCGTAAGCTCGATCCAGATGAGCATATGTTAACAATTGCGGATAGCAATGTGATTGTACCAAACGATACAACAGTGGATAGTATGAGAAACGTTACCGAATTGTGTTTGATGCGGAAAGGTGCAGGTCTCACCGTTTCTAGCTGTAAGTTTTCTTCATCAACCATCGCCCTATTGAACGCATTTGCGATCATCCTACTTAGCACATGTATTCATGTAGCAACGCACATCTGGCGCTCACCGAATCGCAAAAAGAAGGATGAATTGTATTACCCAGCCATGTACAACGCAAGCTCATCGACCAGTGGCAACAATGGCATTCTTTCGCAATACAAAAAATATTTTGTGAATCGCAAGATGCCAATGTTTGTTGGTCGACGAGAAAGTGTGATTGCAATCGATGGCGACTATATTCATATTATGCCGCCCGAGCACAAAGGAATGTTTGACTCTGTAAAAACGGTAAGCTTTTGCGAGAGCTAAACCAGAAAAGGGTGGGGGTCAAATTTACAATGATTTTCTATCAATTATGGTCATCAACAACTGCATATTAGACATCCTTCCATGTCAGTGATGTTGTATCGTGTAAACAAAGCAAGAAAGCACCTTCCAACTTCAAGATCACTGTGCTCAAAGATCAGAGTCACAAGGCGTATGATTTCGAAGCAATGAATGCTAAAGAAGCTCGTAAGTGTGTAAAGCGTGTGTGAAAGCTAGTCAAGAAAAGGGAGGTCCAGATCTATTTATTGACAATTGCTCACATAATCTCTCCTACAGAGGAGATCTGTGCAAGAATCAACTTTTTAATGCAAGTCTGCAAGGCGTCCTGACTCGTTCGCTGAGGCGTATGTTTCCTATTTTGGGCTATTTACTTGATGCACTACACGTCATACAGCCTTTTGTAAAGAAAAAGGAGAACCTTTTTTTTTCGTCATTGTACATATCTTTTACGGGATACCCTATTTCATCCAAAAAAATCTGTTTCTTTGTTCCTTTCATTCTTTCTTATTTACTTTGTCTAGAACGCATTTTTCTGTCTTCTTCTTCCTCTTTTTTACGATCAATCATCTTGACGGTGTCTTGTTCTCATGGCTAATTATCGTCCATAGCCATTTAAACGGTTGCCAGGTTACTACTAGCCATCACCGTTGCAACGTATTATACGTTACCAGGACGACGGTCACCATAACAACAACTCCTCATTGTATTTTGTTGTTCCATGGTCTCCTGTTGACAGACATGCTTCCCCTAAAACTCATAGGCGGGCAAAAAGAGAGCTGGTGAGCGGTGAACTGTATTACTTCATCCGAGCACATGTACGATATAACATTCACTCAAACGCACGTAGAATAAGGTATTCTCCTAAAATTTCGCTTATCCCATAATGTCTTGCCAACATAAAAAGATGGGGTAACATAGGAAGGGAATGATGACATACCGTAATAGGGCTTCCGGAATATCCATCACCATAAAAGAAGTCAGAAAAAAAGAGTGTGTGAAACATTAGATATGATGATTCTCGAATTTTGGCATCACCCACCCACCAATCGATGCTATTCTTATAGACAGGGGGGATGGGGGTTGGAGAGAATCCATATTTGGAGGTGGTGTAAGTTCAGCCATGATGTATGAGCAGCGTGTGGTACAGACAATACGTCATTGTTCATCCTCATTTCCCTTTTGCGGGTCAGACGGTTTTTTTTGTTGAGTGTGAGTTTGAGTGTATGCTGTGCGCTGTATTTTTTTAAAGATCTCTCTTCTCTCTCTCCCACATCTTTGTTCATTCCGCTTGGTTTTTTTTATCTCCTTGCTACTTCACTCTTTCAGCAAGTCTGCGCTTTAGTATCGCGTGCCCCCAGTCGACTGCATAGGCTCTTCATTCAACCGTTTCTGCCGTTCTCGATTCGTGTCAATCCTCTTACACTTCACGCATTCACCACCTCATAATACTTTATTCGTTCATACTCAGCTCGTATACGCTCCCCTCCTCTCTTAGACCCCTTTCTTTCTTCGGTAGCATTACGTTTTCTTTCCTTACATACATTCTTGCAATTACTGCTTTAGCACATGAACTTGTAGGGGAACGTTCAAATGTCGTCGGAACACCCGTCTTCCTTGCCGGTACTCAGTAGCAGTGATATGGGTTCATCATCATGTGGTTCGCCACGCAGTATATGTTCACCTGCTACGACACAATACCACGCTCAACTCTATTCAGGACAACAACAACTACAAAAACGTTTACAGCAGCAACAACGGCAACAGCAGGATCAGCATCATAATCATAATCATACTTCCAACCATCCTCCAGAAATACCTCAACAGTTGACATTTGTACCACCCAACCTGTATCGGACCTCTTTAAGGCTTGCCACGGAGCTTGACATTCATGCATGGTGGTCCGCGCTTGTTGACATACTTGCGGGCTCTTCATTTCATGCAATCCGTGTCTGTCTGTCTGTGCCCCAGGACATGAGCGATGCATGGTCTGGTGCATGGGGCTTGAAAGCAGTATGGTCGAAACCAGGTGTGACCCGACTATCACCAAAGCAGCAGCCACAGCAACAGCAACAACAACAGCAACAAAATTCTAATGATAAAGACTACTTTGTACATACCCACGACCTCCACCAATCCAAACACGACCGTCATAAAGTTTTCGAGCGACTCCAATCGCTAGATTACGAAGCAGAACCACTGCTCAACAATCCAAGTGCACACCGAATCATTCGTCGCAATACCACTATCATCGTATCGCGCGAATACCGCCCACGATCTCAACGTCCGCCATTGCATTTCCAGCATCATCACGATGACAGCCGGGAAATGTTCAAACGCGCCCTGTTGGAACACTCAGAAAAATGTACCACGACGCGACGCGTGACATGTCACTCGGCGCTTGCAGCAAGTACAAGTCCACGCCTGCAAGAAGGAGATTTGATGGATTTACACGGAACTGAAATATTGGCTGACTCACCGCGGATCGAGCATGACATCAACGCCACAAGCACACTAAGCAGTGGATACCAGGAGCCAACAGGTGTCTTGTACGATTATGACGAGTATGAACAACAACAACCATCGCCATGGTCGCAATCACCTGCGCCCTCGCCAGCCATGATGGACCCTGACGTGAACCCATTTTTCCAATCGACACCCGGAATCGACGACGAAGCATTTAACCCAGCATCTCCCGAGTCTTATCAAAGTTCACATATACCCTTCCCACCACCTGCATCCAACGTCCATTCCGTTATTCATATTCCGCTCGTACACAACTCTGCAGAACATCAACAAAACAACGATGTCGACGATGACGACGAGTTTTTTCATCAATCTCCAGCAACAACAACAACAACAGCAACATCAGCAGCAGAAGCAGCTTCTCCCGAATATATTGATCCTCATCCAACAAAAAACCCACCTGCACCCATCGCCATCCTGTCATTCCTGTCACCTGTTGTACCATACCCGTCCAATTTGGTCTCGAGTTTAAATGCATTAGCACCTTTTATTGCCAGTAGCTGCTCTAATGCTGTGGAACATAGCCGCCAAGTTTTGGTACGCCGCCCTTCTGCTCGACGACGGCCTTCGGGAAAGCAGCGGACAAGGAAGAAGTCGGGCGAGGATATGCCAAGAATGAATGGAACTTCTACTACTATTGCTAGTGCTCGTGCTGGTGGTAATCACGAGATAGTGGATTCAGCAACAACAACACCCAATGCCACATCGCCCTATCATTATCAATCGACACCACCATTTCTTGGCAGCATGTCGAATTTCACAAAGAATTCATTAGAAACAGTGACAGAACAACAAAAGCCAGAAGACGATCCCCAGCTTTGGTCGGCATCGTCCATGTCGTCGTACACGTCGGCCTTTTCTGTGCAACCTGCAGCATTGGAACTGCAGCAGCAGCAACTGCAACAACATCTGCAACAGCAACCGAAGCTACCGCCTGTGTCCGATAATGGTGGTGGTCAAATGCTTTCTCGGTCGTCATCAATATCGTCTGAACGTGCTTTGTCTCCATCCTCTATGGCCATTCTTGACGCATGGGACTCTTCAAAGAACAACATCAACAAGGTCGAGCCTTTGACGCCCCCGGCAGCTATGGGTGCAACAAAAGATGATATGAAATCTATCAACGACGAGGATTCTCCATTTGTTCATCAGCAACAAGAACGGCAACAGCAGCTACGGCAGAACGAACACGAGCAGTTTAAACAACAGCAGCAACAGCGAGCAAAAAACCGAGTTTTGACAAAAAGATTGCGACCGCGGAATCGGACAAGAGTCCGATGGCGGGCTTATGGCTCAGGAACTGGCACAGGCAGTATGGGACGGTCGGTGGAGAGGAGCAATGACAGCGGATTAAACAGAGATGGGATTGAACATTTGTTTGTGGCACCCAAATCAAGCCTTTTGCGTCTGGTGATTGATGGTATACCCATTCATGTCTTGTAAGTGTATATGTCAAATCAAAAGTGAAGATGCAACGACACCAACTTACTGTTGATATATGCGTTTGATTTAGTACATGTTCAACTACGACAGGGCAAGTGACATGGGTAAATCATCGAATATTGCAATACACGGGCCGTTCGCTGAGCGAACATTTGGGACCTGGATGGTTATCACATATGCACCCGGATGATCAAACGGTGTGCCACAAGGCCTGGGAGAATGCGTTTGAACAAGGGAACGGGTTTGCTGGCGAATATCGATTACGACGTTTCGACGGTGTTTATCGATTTTTCTTGTGGCGCATTGTACCATTGCGAGATTCGAAAGGACGGATCATCCACTGGTTTGGTAAGTGTTTGTGCTTGACATAAGGTTACTTTTGTTCCTGGGGCTTTTTTTAATCCTGTTATGTTTCGTTTTTCTGTTATATCATTTTAGGCACTTGGTAAGAATGTAGTAGTGGGAAAGAAGTTAACTTCTTGGATGTAACTAATGCATCTGCTGTTTTAGCACCGATGTCCATGACCAGCATATTGCAAAGGAAAGCAACTTGCGACAAATGGAAATTGAGAGCAACGAACGCAAATACCGGTTACTCGCCGAAGCGATTCCTCAAATTGTGTTTACCTTCTGTCCTGGCATAGGTGTGACGTATGCGAACGAGAAGTGGGAAAGCTACTCTGGCCTGGATTTTGATCGAACGAAAGGATTCGGCTTTATGTCACAGGTCCATCCAGATGATCGCCACAAACTACAGCTGCCGGAGCTATTACCGCACCAAACCGCCGGCATCATATGGCAAAGAGAGATTCGATTGTTGGGTCACGAGGGGAAGTATCGATGGTTCTTGGTGAAATCGATATCTGTTGATGAGCTGGACACTGGCGATGTGCGTTGGTTTGGTACATGGTAGGTTTCATCTTTGAACACATTTTTGACACTTTGGAATCGTATGTTTATCCTAAATTTCAAACGATAAACAATTAGTACGGATATCAACGATCACAAGTTGCTGGAACACAAGCTCAAAGAGGCGCATGACGCAGCACAGAAGTCGATGGAAAGCAAGACTCGATTCTTATCCAACATGTCGCATGGTAATACACTTGACGCAGAAAAGGGAAACTGTGTATCGGTGTGTGTATGTGGGAAGGACTAAAGGGAAAAGGTGATACTTTGCGATTTTACGAGTATTCTCGATATGGGTTTTGACATATCTGGCTAGAAATCCGAACGCCCCTGATCGGTATCACTGGAATGCTCAACTTTTTACTTGATACGGAGCTCACGCCTGAGCAACTGGATTATGCCCACACCATCCAGCAGTCTGCCGAGTCATTGCTTGTTGTTATTAACGATATTCTGGATCTGAGCAAGGTCGAGGCTGGTATGATGAAGCTGGAATGGGAGCCATTCAGTTTGGTGACCATGATTGAGGATGCAAACGAGCTTTTGTCGACACTGGCGATCCAAAAGGGGCTGGAACTGAGCTTCTGGGTTGATGAAGACGTGCCTGATGTGGTGGTCGGTGATCGTGTACGACTGCGTCAAGTCCTGTTGAATTTGATCGGAGTAAGTCCTTTAGTCTCTATTAAATGGAGTCTCTACTGAATGGGTCACAAAGAAGGAGACCGTTAGGAACTACTGTAACTTTATAATCGCTAATTTTGTGCTTACTATGACCGGCAGAATGCAATCAAATTTACTACGGAGGGCGAGATTTTCACCCAGTGCACAGTGCAAGACATCAGCGTCGAAAGCAACGAACTGACCTTGTTGTTTGAGGTCCAGGACACTGGATCTGGCTTTGATGCTGAAGGCGAAGCTGTCATGTTCAAGCCTTTCTCGCAAGTCGACAGTTCGGTAAGTCAGTAACTTGTTTCTGAGAGTGCGAAAAAGCGTATTATATTGACACGGTCGGCAATTTTCTGAAGAGTACTCGAAAGCATGGGGGAAGTGGACTTGGTCTCGTTATCTCTCGACAGCTTATTGAGCTGCACGGAGGTACGATGCAGTGCAAGAGCAAAAAGGGTGAAGGATCCACATTTTTCTTTACCGTCAAATTCTCTATCCCTCCACCGCAAACACGACCGAGACCACAGACGCCACAGAATGAAACGAACAGCAATCCATTCTTCAGAACCAGCGTCTGCAGTGTATCGCACGCCGCATCACCCGTACAGCCTACACCAGCAAGCAACACAGTATCATCCTCATCCTCGTCATCGGCTTCTTCCGTCTTTGTTCCTTCTCCACTTGCGCATTCGAAGAAGCATTCACAATCAGTCGACCTGCCAAGCTCAATGGAGTTGCTCCAAGACGCTTTATTAAACAAGGCTGCATCGATGCGATTGATGCCGCCACCTGCACGTAACGGCGGCGGCAGCGGCAGCGGCAGCGGCAGCATCAGCGTCAGTGGCCGGTCTCCATTGAGCAACGATAGCACAATAACAACAGCAACGGCAACAGTGCCGACCAAGGCAGCAGCAGCAGCAGCATCGGGCGAAAGACCAAGCAGCAGTCTACGACCACCAGTAGCAATACCCCATGTTGGCCTACTTTCACCAAATGCTGGTGTTATTTTGCCTCCGCGCACACCAAGCCGAGGATCACCGCTGCGTATTCTCGCCGTATCGGACTGGCACCATGCGCGCAACACCATTGTGAAGCACTTGCGCGCTATTTTGGGCGGTATCTCACAGCACCAAGACTATGAATTGAGCATCGCAACAAACCACATTGAGGCTGTTCAGCTACTGGCGTATCCGCAAGCAGCTGCGTACGATTACATTGTGATAAACTTGGCGCTCGATCAACAAGTACTGGATATTACCCGTGTCGTTACCGGCGCACTTCAGCATCAAGATGCCAACGTCCTGGTTATCACGACACCCATGCAGCGATCGCAAATCATGGATAGTGCCAAAGGGCGGGAAACTGAACTGTTGCCTGCTAATTGCAGCTTTGTGTTCAAACCTATTAAGCGAAGCAAATTGAATTGGTACTTTGGTCTGCGTCATCAGCAAGAAGATCCGGGCGATCAAGACCATCCGTCAGGAGCATCTACACCGTCAGCAAAGGCTGCAGCGGCTGCTGTAGCTGCCGGTGCACCGGAATCGTCGCGACAGCGAGTGGCAACGCAAAAGGAAGTGTTTCGACGCATGGAAGCAGATGTAGGCGGTAAAGGATTCCAGGTCATGCTTGTTGAAGGTGAGATAATAAGAGCAATTGCATACCAGTGCCATTGGAACCTTTGAAAAAGGGTTGCTGAACCTGGGATTGTTTTCTAGATAATTTGGTGAATCAAAAGGTGCTGACACGGTACTTGGAACGCGTTGGATTGAATGTCGAAGTGGCCAGCGATGGGGACGAGTGTGTCAAATTATTCCATAGTCGACCACCGGGCCACTTTTCCTTGATTCTCTGCGACCTGTTCATGCCTGTCAAAGGTAGATCGAAACCTGAGTGAATTGGCTTGTGAATTGGATAAGCATAGATAAACTAACTGATTTTCTATCCAAATAATGCAGATGGGTATGAGGCAACTCGCGAGATTCGAGAATGGGAAAAAGAGCATAAAGAGCAGCGACCAGTGCCCATTGTAGCACTGTCAGCGAATGTCATGAGCGATGTAGCACAAAAGTGTCTCGAGAATGGATTTTCCACGTACATTTCAAAACCCGTCAACTTTGCTACACTGAGCGATGTCATCCGCAAGCATTTGCTCCCAAAACATTGACACGCGCATTCCCATCCTATCCTTCGGTCTCATCTTTCTTCTTTAACCTCCGTCATCTCAACCAATTATAATAATAATAAACACGACAAAATTAGAAAAATAACAGTTTACATGCACGAAGTAATTCTCTTACATACGCATACTAATGCGTAATCTATGACTCATTAGCTCCGGCATTCATACTACTCTATCTGTACTATTGACGTACCTAAAAACTATTGTCGTACTGTTTCTATGAGGTTAAAAGAAGAAAATCTCTCAGTGGTGACGATGTGTTCTTCTCTTCTAGGATGTGTTTTCCACGCTAATAAGAAATTGATGACGGGGATCATTTCAGAAAATCTACATGGCGGCGAGTATATTCGAAATTAGATGGGGACCCTGTCTCGGCTGAGAGCAATCTGATTCGTCCGTTGTAGCCGGGTATATCAGGCTTGGTTTCGCGGAGAGGAGAAAAAAAAATGGCTTTCCTCCCAATACACACGTATCGCTACCTAGCACCTACAAGCACATTTAAAAATGTCTTCGATCCTTTCTAGCGATGGTATATCCGTCGTTCTTGGCGCCCAATGGGGTGACGAAGGCAAAGGAAAACTCTCTGACATTCTCTGTGGTGAAGCCGACGTCTGCGCCCGTTGCCAGGTAAAAATTGTGCATTTCCATTGTCAAAGAGGAAAGGCCTGTGGCTTGTATGACTCACACCAAAAACCACGGTTGCAAATAACATATACCATATAGGGTGGTAACAATGCCGGCCATACCATTGTTGTCAACGATGTCAAGTACGACTTTCATATTCTTCCTTCGGGTGTGTATACAGTCGTTTCTCCCGTTTTTGTGTCAAATAAAGTACGGAATACTGATAAAATCGTGTAGGTCTTATCAACCCTAGCTGCACTGCCTTGATTGGCGCTGGTGTGGTTGTTCACTTGCCTTCGTTCTTTGACGAACTCGAGAAGCTCCAGTCTAAGGGTAAATATTTGCGTTTGCTGCTGTTATATTGAAAAAAAAATAAGAAAGTCGGTATGGCTGATACGTGCGGATTAGGCTTGGACTGTGATGGCCGACTTTTGATTTCGGACCGTGCTCACCTTGTCTTTGACGTCCACCAAACCATCGATGGTCTGAAGGAACTCGAATTGGGCCGTGGCAGCATTGGCACCACCAAGAAGGGCATTGGACCGGCTTATTCCTCCAAGGCCTCCCGCTCGGGTCTTCGCGTGCACCATCTGTACAACTTTGACGAATTCGCTGCCAAGTTCCGTGTCCTTGTTGAAAACAAGCGCAAGCGGTATGGCAATTTCGAATATGACGTCGAAGGCGAGCTGGCCCGCTACCGCGAACTTGCTGAACGCTTGCGCCCTCATGTCGTTGACCACGTTTCGTATTTGCACGAGCAGATGCAAGCTGGTAAAAAGATTCTGGTCGAAGGTGCTAACGCCCTCATGTTGGACATTGATTTCGGTACCTACCCCTACGTTACCTCGTCCAACACTGCCGTCGGTGGTGTTTGCACTGGTTTGGGCGTCCCACCTACCAAGATCAAGAAGGCCATTGGTGTCGTTAAGGCATACACTACTCGTGTCGGTGGCGGTCCTTTCCCTACTGAACAGCTCAACGATGTTGGCGAATACTTGCAGCGCGTTGGTTTCGAGTTTGGTGTCACTACTGGACGTAAGCGTCGTTGTGGCTGGCTCGATATGGTCGTTGTCAAGTACTCGACCATGATCAACGGTTACACCAGCTTGAACATTACCAAGCTGGATATCTTGGATCAGTTGCCTACTATCAAAATCGCTACCGCCTATCATTTGGATGGTAAGCCTTTGAGCTCGTTCCCTGCAGATTTGTCCGTCCTGGAGCGCATCGAAGTCCAGTACGTCGAGGTGCCTGGCTGGCAAAAGGATATCTCTCGTTGCCGAACTTGGGAAGAATTGCCTGAAAATGCACAGAAATACGTCGAACTTATCGAAAAGGAATCTGGTGTTCCTGGTATGTTTAATCTTCGGCTGCGTTAGATCGTGCTTTCTTGAGTTAGTGACAGACATTAAACTGGCCAATTTTTTTTATTTAGTCGAATGGATCGGTGTCGGTGCAAGCCGTGATGCTATGATCAGAAAGCCTCTTCCTCAGTAAAGCTTTTTTCGCATAGAAAAGATATACCAACGGATGTATATTTTGGAATTATTTGTGTACAAAAGAAATAAAAACATAAACCTTTTCGTTGCCATAAGAGCTGTGTTTTGTGCATTAAATAACAGGGTTTACTAGCGGTCCCTACCTCGCTTCGCTCAATGTCATTCAACGGGAACGCGTCGCAAGAGGGTCCCGCCTTGACCCCTATGTTGGAGGGCAAGCCCCCAAACCCCCGGGTAGGGGTAGCGTTTATAGCTATACCTGCGTGGCAAAATCAGTAGAATTCCTGCCGTATATGTCGATAGACATTGCTACCAGAGATACAGCTGCCATAAAAACTTTTCTAATTATAAAACCTACCCATGGAAAGCATTTCAAAGGCTGCAAGTCAGTTAACTTATCGCACTTCTAAAGGCTAGCAATCTTACCCGGCGAACACTCATCAATGTAAAATTTGGTGTTAAGACGATGATTGGTATACTTGGCCAATAACAGGATGTAATTCGCTTCCGGTAGACACAACTTTATTTTTCCACTACATAAACAAGCCTAAACATAGTGCACTAACAACATACTGTAAACATTACAGGAATTGAAAGAATTGTATATGCCCTCAATAACGCGTGAAACCATAGCTAGAACAAAAATATATGAGAATACATAGTATGTACTTCTAGTGCTTTTTTCTGGGAGGTGAAAGGATTATGTATCCTACTAAACAATCAGGTACAGCAGTACCTTTCCCATAGGACATGGTCTTGCCAGCTTTATAGATGATGATTGCTTTCAATTAACACATACAGAACTGACACTGCATTTAGGCTCGGTTGTGTAGCAGATAAAAAGGCGGGGGAAGACACACTTTCCTCATTCAAGCTAGGACTGCTTAGAGGTACTATGCTGTACAGGCATATTCTATTTCAATACTCAAAACAGACAAGATATGAGAAGCATCCTGTCAGTGGTTGTATCGTATCTAGTTTCTATATACAGCGCAAATGATCAGTGGGTCCGATCAATGACGTAACCACTCCTTTCACCGCGTATCACAAACAAGTTTGTACTAAGGATACCAATCGTTAAAACAAATAGATCCACCATTGATGATGGTGCGTTTGCCATCCATCGTTCCTTGTTGTCCGAGTACTGGTGCAGCATGTCTGACTTGATCGTACACTTGTTGATCTTGTGTAACTTTAGTACGACTTTGCAATGCAATGAATTCGATGCATTGACATAAATCAGTTATTTAATTTCTTGCTTCTTCTCTCATCATCTGGTCTTCTACCTTCCGGTTTCCTTCTTTTCTTGTTTAACCCTTGCCGAAAGCACCTAACACACTTTTTTCTGATCTTTCTGCAATCGTCTTGTATTACTCTCGTCTATGTTTTTTCTTGTCGTGTTCCTGCGCGTACCTTACATAAACAATGAACAACTCATCATCATTCTGACTAGCAAAAACATTCATCTCAGGACTATTAAATTATCTAGAAACGTAAGAAGGTGATAAAAAATAAAAACCAACGATCAATTTGGTTTTGAGAGTTGGAATGATAAGGTGTTGGTGAGTTAAGATTTGAGAGTTATAAGTGCTGATGACCACTTTTTTTAGTAATCAATTGTAGAAACAGCATGTGTAACAGAATCTCCTTCTATTTGTGTGATATGAGTTCGGTATCAACAGACACGGTTCAATGCCATTCGTAGGTCATGATAAGGGTTGGCAATTATTACCCATATGTATTATATACGACACATCAATTTGCAAGTCCAGATGAATTTTTCTCATCGGGATGCTAGCCAGGATGACTTTTCTTGAATGCACCCTCATCACTTAGCAGTATAGAAATCATATATCATATAGATGCATATTTATTTCCGGTCACATTTTTCGTCTAAACACTACATTCTGATTCTATCCACCTGCTGTGCGCTGCATGGACATATGAATTGTTACCTCGGTTAGGAATGGCCCAACTTTGCCGCAGACCGCCACTGCTTAAATAACAAGTGTTACCTATCGTTACTCAAAATACAGCACAATGTCATCCTCTTTCTATGATAAACTGATAAGAGAGCGGCGATATAAGACAAGTGTACAAACCGTCAAAAGAAGAAGAGAAACACTGTAACTTTGTGCCAGCATTATCTCCATATAATACTAGAGCAGTTTTATTTTTTCCCTTATACAACGAACTTATCCGTCTTATACATTTCTATCTACCAAATGCGCCAGTTCTTCTCTATAATTTCGTCGACTCTGTAATTGCTGAATCCCAGATAATCCTATTTGCATTGAGCGCCCACCAACCGGTGGCAGGATAGCTTCATCAAGATCTGGTATTCTGTCGTCGCGTGCCGTTTGCGCTCCACTGAATTGGCGTGTAAGATGGGATGGTGCGTAATCTCTGCTGGTTCTCCAATGTTGCAAATGTCCATCATCATCATCATTATCATTATTTTTGTTACAGCTCGACTTCTTGTGGATGACGCTCGTTCGACTCATGTTTGTATCTTTTTCTTCGTTATTGCTGACTGCAGAGTGAAGGTTTGAGAATATTTCATCATTGATATAATATGCCTTCAGCATCAGCTCCATTAGCTGAATACGCTTTTGGAGGTCTTCCAGCTGCTTTTTGACATCTTGATTTTCTTGTTGCAGGGTAGTAGTCGTAGTACTACCTGAATATACATTATCGTCGTTATTACTCTTGCTGTTACTACTATCAAAGCCCTGTAATGATGATGATGGTGATGATGATGTCGCTGCTGCTGTTGTTAATTGCGTTTTTACTCCATGGACGTCAAGTATCTCTTCAGATAATAGTTTAGAGCGGACAGGATTGATAAACGGAATGGCCAGCGTCAGGAACCCAAAGTGGTTCCGTAATCTAATAAGTAGCGATTCGCGTGCTGGCCCATCGACCAGCGATGAACAACACCCCAGGGTGAGCTTGGTCGTACGCCAAAAAGGAAAGTATCCAAGGCCAACAATAGCGTCAACAAACCACCTGCTGACCCTAACGCGCTCAGGACCGTGTATATTTTTTGCTCTCGCATGGTAATCAAAGCGTAATCACTTGGATAAACGTCCAAGACATTTTTAGCATAGCTTTCCACCCGGAGCGTGGTTGCTATACCGGCGCGATATGCGTCGTAATTTCGGGGACTTCGTTAAAACTAGGGGCAAATCCGATATTGTTCCAGCCTCTGTCTTTAAGGCAGAGGTGCGTTTGCAGCTGGTAGGTCATGGATGAGTAGGCACCGAGGTCGAGGGTGTATGTATTTGCTGTCTGGAGATTGTTGCGTTCTTGATCAAGCCAAACTTGGATATCCGATTCGGTAATTTGCTGTGTAGTGTCTCCGAAATAGTACGCGAGATTTGGATTTCTTTTCCGAGTGTACAATGAGACATGGATACGGGAAGTCGGCAGGATAGTTGTTCCGTTGTTGGTCGTATCGTCCTTCGTTGCGACACCGTAGAATAAGAATTGTATGCGGTACCCGTTGTCGTTAAAGGAGCTGGTGCTAATTGCTGATGATTGCTGCTGTCGTTTCTTGGGATCACCGAGCTGAAATTCATCGGGGGGCAGTGAATAAGTAGCAACCTGTAATAGTGGGCTGCCCATCAATGAAGAATGGTCGATGCTTCGTCATGTTGAGCTGACGAAAATATCCAGATGTGGCACAGTCTGTGATTGACCCCGTGTCCGTTTGACAACCAATGGTGCCAGCCTTCCATCCGTCGAAACAGAAGCGTATATCTTTATTTTACAAAAATTGCTATTAACGTTACAAACAAGGAAGCCAGCGGGACATGTTCTTTGGTGTATAAAAAATCGGCTTCAACGTACCTGGTACTTGAACCTTTGCAACCGGGGAGGACAGAGTAATAGTAGATATGGGACTGTTTACAACTTGAATAATCAAAAAGGCAAGGAAGGCGCCAAACAATCCGGCGAGTGTAGCTTTGGAGCATAAGTGGGAAGCTTCGGTCCACCATGGCTCACCCGTTATAACGCGTTGTTTAGTATATTGTCTGTCGATAGTTTCATCGCTCTCAATAGCAGACTATCATAGCAATACTATTCGTTCGTTTCATGTATACCATTTTGCTGACTCTTATACTTTACCTTGGATTCCAGATATAATATTTGAAAAGATCACTGCCATATCGCCATAAGATGTACCCTAAAACAGATGCAGCAATAGTCGATGCGACGACAATACCGCCTCGCTGCCAAGTCCACCGGTATCTGCCGACATGCGTAGATTGGCCAATGGCATAGTTACGTTTTCTATCCATGCTAACGTTTTTTCATTATCATTCGTTGTGGTAGGTAAAGATCCTCCGATATTCAACATGTAGACGTCATTGTGGAAAAAAGTCTCGGTTCTCCCTATGATATGCGTCATTCATGGTGATGCACATTAAAGGTTTCTTTTAAGACTTTTATATAGCCACAACATTTCCTTTATGCAAATCACATGCCGTTGGCTATAACGAAGTATTGGCCTTTCAAAAGCGCTGCATTTGCCTCATATCGGGCTGTTGGCGGAATACCAAATACAACATTGCCGACGGGTTGCCATGCCCATGTTGTGGTGTCTAAGATTGCAAGGTTTGCCAAAGGGTTGTAAAAGTTCCCAGAAGAGTCCCGAACACCTAGAATATGTGAGGATGTATATATAATTAATACATAGTGTCTTTGTCTTTTTTTCTCTTTCTTTTTTTTGCGTACAGAGAAAAGCTTGTTTAAATTACCTCCAAAGATGTATATCGTTGAATTATCCGGACCTAAATTGATTTTTAAAGCAATATTAATATCGAATGCTATTATCCCTAAAAAACAATGTTACTTCTTCAATAGCAACTAACCGAGGATGGCACTGGCTCTTTCTCTCCGCCACGGAGCGTTATCACCATTAAGTTCCTGTTGCATCCACTTATTAGTAGTGATACCGTATACAAGTGAAGAGTTGCACAGCTCGGTAAGATTTGGTGGATGGTCTGTCCGGCCATGATAACCCATGGTTCCCATGATAAAAAGTATCTTGTTATCACTATAAAGTTGTTTCAATTGAAAAATGACCAATAGGGTGCAAAATATTACTCAACTTCAGTTTCTTTCCATGCCAATGAAAAGTGGCACTTACGGGATGGCAATCGCTGTGTGTCCGATCATATAATTTGGGAGCAGCGACTGCGAAAGATCAACAAACTGGCCCGTGTTAGGATCGTAGCTCCAAATATCTGCCATGATGAAAGAGCCGGCACCATTCATTGCGCTGACCAAATTGTAACCGCCGGCTATATATACTTTGCCGTCCGCTCCAAGCGTTGCTGTATACTCTTTACGGTTTACTGGAAATGTGACGTTGTTGTATGGAAGTGCTGGTGCCGTTCGCCATACTCGCTGGTCAAATCGATAGTCGTACACCAATAGTTTGCCCGAATACAGGGTAGCATTATCAGTGTAGCTGCCAAACATGAGTAATCGGTTGTTGTCCGGAAGCATCACTGCTTGACTATAAGCCATAGGCACTGCGATCGTTTGCGGCACGTCCGAGTAAACCAAACTGCCATCTTGGTCGTTGATGGCAATTGATGTAAACTGTGTTGACAACGCAGCGCGAGAAACGATTCCACCATAAATGTACATCATATCGTTGCGTATAAAGGTGGCACCAGCTGATCGCCCAGGAAGCAAATTAATTTGTTCGTCTGTCATATTGTATGCTGCTAAAGCAGTTAAAGGTCCAAGACCTCCTGTTGCTATTAGTAAAGGTAAATTTACAAGATATACCGCCATTTTTCCAAAGGACGACCATGAAGAGGCTCTGCTCATCGTCATTATCCACTTGTTTAACAAACAGGTTAAATAAAGGTATAGGAGCGATTACTTCAAAAAAGACTTTTAAAAAGGTTGTTTATATAGATGGTTTTCGGTTATTAGCTCGTGCTACGTACCTCAAATTCTGATCCATTTTAGTTTATTGCTCAAAAGTAAATGACGCCACAGGTTACCGGTGATCCTTGCGTATGAACGCGCAAAAACATATATGGTTACTTTAACTGATGCATGCTGATATGTGCCAAATGTATGGCTCGCATTACTGACAGTGACCACCAAAATTGGCAATGAGCACGACTTTATCTTTTTCCTCGTATCTCGTCCTGTAGGACAATGAATGGGTGATTATTTCTATTTTGTTGGATTGCTGTAGCGTGGCTATAAACTGCTTAGTTTAAGAAAAGTGGCCATTGGACATAGCACACAATACACAATATTTATATTGTACATGTTGTCTCTCATAAGCTTTTGGAAAACAAGCTTCTTTATCTCTTAGGTGACACCAGCGCTCATAATACATGTGAGCTGAAATTTTCAGATTTTGGCTTGTCCGGCTGAAATGCCTGCTCGTGTAACACTTCCTCGACACAAAGTCACACTCTTTTCGGGCCTTTTGTTGCCTTGCTTTGTCCCGCTCGCTTTTTTTTTCTTGCAGAATAACAACGGCCATGTCATTCAGCAACGCGGTCAGAACAAGTGCCTCAGCAGCCTTGCGCAAAGTAGGAATCAAGTCTTGCTAGTTCACTACTTTTAAGTCTTTTTGATATTGCTTGTAGCTAAAACAATTAGCAACTCATTTACCAGCCTATCAATCCGTCACGGCCAGTTCAACAGTGTCTCTCTCAATGCCACGCTAGAGTGGCCCTTACACGTCTGACGCCTGCTGCCATGGTACATTTATAGAGCTAGTCGCGATCTGTTAGACTGAAAAAGAAAAGAAGTATTAGCTCTAATATCATAATTAAAAATCATGGAATATCTAGTCAGTGCGCTGGCAAACTACTGTTCAGTCGGAACAACCTGCAGAAAAGAAAAGATATTCGGACGTAACAAAGAAGGTGGTGTACGGAATGGCACGGCTATTGGGCTACTACTCAACTGGTTCAACAGCGATTCGTGCTAGTCATGACTTATATCGCACCTGTGCCGAACACGCTGAAAAGAACAAGGACTTTTTTATTGAAGGTAAGCCTCATGTGCATTGTGGAAAAGGTTAGTTTATATCTTACCGCGTGTTTGTATACTCACAAAGAGATTATCTGGCGTATGTAGCATGCAACCTTCCCGATAACTTCCAATCATGGTTTTCAGTAACTCAATTACACGTATGGATGCTGATGGTGCGTCTACGAGAGGAAAAAAATGGCAAGCTCTATATCCAGGAGCTAGTCAATCGGCTGTTCGATGATGCCGAACACAAGATGCGCTCACACGGTGTAAGTAATGAACTATGGATAACTTGTAGAAAACGGTATATGTTAGCATCATGGGAAGCTAAATATACACCAACTATGAATGATAGATCACACAACAACGTATGATCAACAGTTACATTAAAGACCTTCTGGCTCAATTCCACGGCGGTGTTGTTGCCTATGATGAAGGCATGTGCAAGGATGATCCAGTATTGGCAGCGGCATTGTGGAGGTAAGAAGTATATGAGACTCTGAAAAGCATTTCAAAGAAAGAGACTCTTATCATTGGTTTTTTTCTAGAAACCTTTTCGCACCCACATCCAATAATGCTGCACATCTCGCATACGTTGTACAATATATCCGACAAGAACTTAAGGCACTGGATGAGTTTGATGGTGAAAAGCTCAATGCAGGCATTGTGCAGTTTGGCAAACCACAAGCATCGATATAGGAATAGTTGGTCATTTACAATTCTATTCCTTTTTCCCCCATCCCATATCTACTACCACCACAATAGAAGCATGAATCGCATCAGTTGCAATAAATGAAGTGTCAACAGGACAATTATGTATGTATTGGGTGTCGTTGCAGCGTGCGGACTGTCCTATTTTGACAAGTAAAAAATTTTAAACCTCTGGACAAATACACTACGAATTAGTGTTTGGTCTTAAACACTTCAAATCCCACAATAGATTAAAGATCGATAGCATAACATGTTAGGATTAGAACAACCATATTGATTCCAAGACTTTATTGTGGCAGAGCAAAAAACTAGGGATGAATTTAGTTCTTGTCCTTCTTGAAGGTACCCATGAACTTGGTCTTCTCGGCGGGGGTCTGGAAGCGACCGTGACCGAACTTGGACGAAGTATCGATGAACTTGAGGGTGACCTTCTCCAAAGCAGAGCGCTTGGTGTGGACGGTGAGGGACTTGCGAAGAGTCAAGACACGCTTCTTGGCACCAGCAGTGCAGCCCTTGACCATGACGAAGTCTTCGTTGACAACACCATAGTGAGGGAAGCCACCCATGGGGGTGATCTGCTTCTCGGTAAGATCGTACTCGGTGGCACCGGACTTGGCATCGGCACCGTTTGCGATACGGTAGATCTTCTTGTTCATCTCAGTACGGCGATGGTAACCGCGCTGACCAGCACGGGGAACGGAGTACATGACACGGGCAGGATGCCAGGCACCAATACAGGCAACCTTGCGGAGACCACGATGAGTCTTGCGAGGAAGCTTCTTGGTACCCCAACGGTGGGTGACGCCTTCGAAACCGTGACCCTTGGTGGTACCGATGATGTCAATCATCTCATCCTGTTCAAAGATGGAACCAACGGTGAATTCCTTTTCGAAGTGCTCGCGGGCATAGTCGACCTTCTGGGCAATCGAGCCACCGTTGAGCTGAATTTCCATGAGGTGAGCCTTCTTCTGACCGATGCGGGCCTTGGAGATTTGAGTGTGAGCAATGACACGAACAACCGAGCAGTACTTCTTGATGCGCTCGAGCTCACGGGTAATGTCCTTGGCACCATCAGCGTACTTCTTGGCATACTTGGTGTAAGCCTTCTTCTTGGAGCGGTACCAGTTCTTGTAGAAGCGACGCTTGGCCTCATCAGACAAGTGCTCAGCCCAGACAGTGGTCAACGAACGGAGACCACGGGGAGTCTCGACGTAACCAACAACACCAACGATGACCATAGGGGGAGCTTCGATGACGGTGACGGCTTCGACAATTTCCTTCTTGTTCATCTCTGTAGTAATAATTCACATATTTTTATACATATTCGTCAGTGATTGAACGATCATAAAAAACGCAGCCGACAAAAAAAAATTAAAAGCCACAATTAAAACTTACTGGAACCAGGGCGGTCCAAGTCGCGAACAATGTGGGTCATGCCAGCCTTGTAGCCCATGAAGGCCGTCAAGTGGACGGGCTTCTTGGCGTCATCCTTAGGGTAGGCCTTTACACGACCGCGGTGCGAGCGGGTACGCTTACGAGGGGAGAAACCCAAATGACCGTGACGGGGAGCTATACGATTAGATCATTAAAAATTAGGATCAATTGGCATTTGAAATTCGCGTCCGGTCTACATGGAATTTTTCAAATCTCAATTGTACATACCTTCGTACTTGCGGTGGGACTATAGCGATGATGGATTCAAAGGGATTATTGTTAGATGCAACGTTACATTGAATGGATGCACTATTACGACAGATGGATTCAATTAACTTACCATCCCTAACTAGTTGGATGAGTGAGAAGAGAAAGATCAATGGTTTGCGTGGACCGACCAAGAAGTTAACACCAAAATTCGAAATTCAAATTCCGGTCCAGAATCTGTGGCTGGTTGTTGCTTCCACAATCATGCCTGATTGATCTGTTCTCTCACCTCATGTGCAACAGCAAAATCAACGAGGAAATATGATAGCTACGATGATATCAATCATACTTCCAATCCATATTCCCGAATTCTCGAAAATTAACCATGGCAACTAGTTTAATGACGCTTCTAGGCAGCAGAAACGTCGTTGGACAGCAACCGAGAGCTGTGCTTTTGATTTGAACGATCGCTCGTTACTTCGATCCTTCTTCAATGTTCAAACAATAGGTATCAGACAGGTCACTCTTAATAAAGAATATCCCAGAATCGTGTATGCTTTTTGAGACTTAAAGCTGGATGCATTCTCGCGAAGACTTATTTTCTGAAAATGTGAACTCAGCCAACAAAGGGAAAAAAGCTCCTGGTTCCAACCACTGACTTATAACCTCGCCACACAACACACGACAACAAATGACCAAACTACCATTTGGAATGAAAGCACCGTCAAAAGGAACAGTCATTTTCTGCTCGGTTCTTTCAGCTATCTCTGGCACAGTCTATGCCAGCTCAGAGTCTACAAAGAAAGCTCGACAGGCCCATTGTGACAAGGTGTCATTTCTCGCTGACCGACCATGTGGAGTTCACGTAAATATACATATGAAACGACCATGACAGAGGACCATTTATGAAATTAGCGACACAAAGAAATAACCTTAGGTACTACTTCTTTGTATTTAGGAAATGCCACGTAAAGTATGCGTATATTTAATGCCTCCACCAGGCGACAGTATCGAAAAAAGTCGAGTATGGTTCCGCGAGTATATCAAGGTAAGATGGAAATAAAAAATAACGGTGTCGTGGGTTGTCACACAAATAAAGAAAATAATGACAGCCGTTCTGATCATATCTACAATAGCCGATCCTGGTTGCTGGTGCAGTGGATTATGATGTAAAGGAAGGCAAGGACGCAGGAGCCGTCGAATCCGCAGTATGCGAAGAAATCAAGCGAATGCGCCGTGAAGAAGCTGCTGCCGCTGCTGCCACTACCGATCCATCAGTACCGGCTATCGATGCTCCCTTGCAAAGCGAAGACCCACACAAGAGTAATCCGTTTGCACCATTGATGAAAGATGTACAGAAAAAGATTCAAGAACAAAACCATTATGACGGTGTGATTGCTATCGGACGACTGGCGTGGCGCGAGGTTTTGAATGGTGTAGCCAAGGGCTGCCACGCTGACCCCTTTGAAAAGCCAAAGGAAGAGCAGCAGAAGGAAGAGCAAAAAGAAGAATCAACTGGAGAACTAGATCAACAGCAGCAGCAGCAACAACAATTTGAAGGAGAGAGCAACGTGCCTATTGAGGAACCATCAAAGCAGGAAGAGGTTATGATGACGGATTTGGTCGAAGAAAATCCTGTACAAAAGGTCGATCACTTCTCCATACCTGCCAACATGTCTCCTATCATTTATGTCCCTCACGAAAACATCATTGGCTGGACCAACATCCCATACCGTCTGTTCCGCTGGGTCACGGACTATACTCGCATGGAAGACATCGGTCAGTACGCTGTGGATGTTATCCTCAAGCAAACCCGAGCATTGCAGGTCGAAGATATTGACGTCGGTCAGCAAGAAAAGAAGTATTGGATTGGCGAAGAGGCTGAAGAAGCAGTCAACAACGACACACCTATTACGCTAGAGGATAACGTTCGTAGCGCTTTATCTACATACACCAAAAGCGATTCGCAATAATCAAAGAAAAAAACCAACAACAACTCCTGTAAACTATAATTTGTATGCATGCATGTACGAGTTTCGAAAAGTAGACTAAACAATAAAATACACACCTTTACCAGCACAATCAATGTCTGAAAAAAAATATGTGGCGGAGTTCACGATTGTACATCTGGCGAGCTTGCCTGGCTTTCTCGTCTTCTTTTAAAAACACACTGCTGAAATGGCTCGTGGTGCTCAAAAGGAACAGGCTAGGTAAATGTCCAGTAAGAGATCGTTAATGACATATGTGCAGGTACTAATTATGCTCTTTGTAATGAACAGACAAAAGGCTCAAAAGGAAGCTGCCAAACGCGGAAAGCCCAAGTCGCAGCTCACTGCCCGTGCAGCCGGCCTACAGGTACACACGAATAGATACTTGATTCACTGATCGTCCAGACAGTCTGTACTCATTCAAAACGCAACAACAAATTTCAAGGTGAAATGTCCCAAGTGCTTCACTAATATGCCAAACTACAAGCTACTTGTCCATCACATGGAGGTAGGGACCACCTGTTTTTGACGCTTTGTTTCAACAGCCCCAGTTTTACAAGCCGCAGCTCTTCTTAAGCTGATGCTTTATACTACTTTAGGCGAAACATCCCAAGGACAATATCCCACCGGAAAGCGACTTTGCCTCATAACAGAAATGAAAAGAATACCTCATATTTTGATCACCTGACCTTCTGCTTGTGTTATTAAGCGCTTATTTGCTATATTTTGTTTATGTTTATAATCCTCCCCGTCCCGGTCAATTAACTCGCTAACCCTCTTCAATATGTTTTTTGCGCTGTGTTAATTGACTTTCTTTTTGTAGCTGTTGGTGTTGTTGGAGGTGATGGATGACTGTTGTTGTAAGGTATTTTCAATGGTCAAATCGGCTGGGACGAGCCTTCTGGTTCCTGCTGATTTCTGGTGGATTTCTGTGGTAAGGGTTTCTTCACGGAATAAGGGGACTGGGTGGCCATCCGTCGATGTACATCGTCAAATTGCAACAATGGGTGTTTACTACTATCAACATCAGCAAATTTACGTACAGGCTGTTTTCATTGGCTTTTGGACATCTTTTCTTATAAATGTAACCAAGAGGAAGTCTCTGCTGCTTGGGAAAACAATATGTTGATGTGACACATGCATTAGTTTAAATAGATAAAAACAAAATTGAAATACATGAGTGTACATAAAATCATTGATCAAGAATAAAACCTGCAAGTTTCAATATTCGAATGTCGGCTGATCATGTCCATATGGGTGGATGGTCCCATTTGAATGGATACTTATCTAACCGGGATACGGGAGCTAGAAGGCGCATACGACCAATAGGTTCTTCGAATCCAACGAAATATTTGCTGTCATAGCTCATATGTTCAGGGCGCTTGATATGCCACGCTTTGACCACCTTATCATATGCCACTGGTGCTCAGCAGCACATTGAAGTCAGACTTCATTTTCATTTTTTAGTATGGGCTGATGTTGTATAGCAGCATCGTGAAAGAAAAGTACTCGCGAAGTGATCCGTGGGAGGGGAGAAAGATGTCATGGTTATTCAGGAACACAAAAAAAGAAACGTAAGGAACGAGATATTGCTGCTAAAAGCTTTTCACGTTTGTTCTTTTCTGTTTTGTCCTTATATTGCATATGGCAAACATTCCAATTAGCGATGCAGTCGCCAACTTCACGCTGATGACGTACACAATAAACACCAATCTATACGTAAATAGTAAAGGCAAATGCAGCAGAAAGAAAAGGAGCAACATATATATATGTACTTAAGGAGCAGAAGAAGAGAAACACGTCAACAGCTGTATTGGCTTGCTGGTTCAAGAGTCTTAAATTCCATTCATTGGCAGGGACATGATCTTTGGCATCAACCCAAATAAATACCATACGAATACGAACCAGCGAAAATATGATATTACACATGCCCAACGAACGAAGCAACAGCGAAATAAAAATTGGTAGTGATAACAACTATTTGCGCTATGTTGCCCAGTATTATTACTGTAATAGTATTCATTATGTATCAATCAGCCTTATACACAAAAGGGAAAAGGGAAATCATCAAATTTTTCGACCGCTTCGTTCAGGAAGGTTGCTCCTTTTTTGAAGAAAACACTAAATAGGCGACTAGCGCTTTTCAGGGCTCCGCCGAGTTTACCATACTGTTTTTGAGTTTCGGCGCGAATGGTCAGGGACTACATTCTGCAATGGCGTAAAGCAAGGAAGCCTGGTTATATATCTGCTGATATATCTATCTCCACACACTGACCGCTTGTTAATTGTACTACTTGCAGTCGGTGAACCTAATCAACTGTATGTTTTGCGTTGTGAATAACATGAAGAAAAACCTTGATTAAAAGTCTGTAAAGGAAGTGGAAACGCCTCTTCCTTTCTAACGAGAGTACCCCAGGACTTATATAGCTCAAACGCCGGGAGCACCATATTAGGCGATCGCAATCTGGGGAATAATCAGAGAGCAGAAATTATAGTCGCGACCATCGGCTGCTGCCCTTTATTAAGCATTCAGTTCTGTTTTACAGTTTGAGAGAACAGACAACTTTGTGTACAATATTTGAATAAAGAAGAGTTCATTCAATAACTTAGGTAATATGTTTCGTATAGTAAATGTAGAACTCTTGACCATTATCTAATTGCAATATTTCAGAAACTATCAACGAGGAGTATTGTTCATCCAAGCCCCAAGAAGTATAGAAAGGAGGCAGTTTTAAAGAGAACGCAGTGGAAAGTCCAGCAGGAGAACCAAACCTCGTAGGATTGAAAGGTCCTAATAGAATGACACATCACCAGCCCTTGTCATCTAGTTTGACAGCGTTATTACCCAATCGCAATAACAAAGTGTCCGTCCGATTTGCTGGCTCCGGTCGTCTCCGCAAAAGGCACTTGCCACACCTCCGCCACCGTATACCTATAATAAAGTGATATGGATTGGGTCGAGTGAACCTTCAACAGAATATTCGTAGGTCGAACAGAAACGACTATCACTTGTAGATATCTGGTCCGCCAGGGCAAATGATGCGAGTCCTTGGCAATTTAGTAGTTACTGCTTCCCAGATCGCACACGAGCACTCATCCGTCGTTCTTAATCATCGTTGGCATTCTGTATTTCTTCCTTGTCAATTCTGATTGCGTTGTTCAATCGCACTTTTTTTCTCTTGCAGTTCGTGTACTCATTGACTTCTTGTACCTGTATTTAAAGCGAGGTTGGGCGCGTGCACTGACACTTCTTCCCAAAACAAGCGGCGACAGTATCGGAGGGCACATCGGCATGGTGAAACATATATATAGCGTATCATAGGGTGATACATGCCGATCACTGCTGCCAACATATTTGACTTTTTGACGACGACTATCACTTACACATCTCCTTCCTCTTCCCTTTGCTTTTGTGCCAAGTTGTGTCATATGATATAAGCGGTCCATAAAATGAGCCAACCAGAGCCTCACAAATGAGAGCCTATCAAAATGATGGATTTCATTGAAGACCCGAGCGTGACGGCAGAAAATTGTCTGGATAAGAATACCAAAAACCCCCCACCCCCTCCCATTTTTTTCTTCTTCAGTTCCTTTTACACAAACTTTATGATCCGCAAAGTGTTGTGTGAATCCTTGACTTGGAAAGCTATTAGCCAGGTTGAGGTGGATATATTCTACCCGAAAGATGCTTCAATGGTAGCAAGGTTGTTGGAAGCATGCCCTAGGGCTGCATCAACGTAGTACAACAACCTTGAAGTATCTTTGTGCTTAGTTGACGTTGTGGGCACACACGGCACGGGCGCCACTAGTGATTGGCGAAGGTCTCTCATTGCGTAGCGACCATTCACTACCTGCGTCTTCGATCAGGTTTTGTTGTCTTCCTGGAAAAAAGAGACAGCAGGAGTTTTTCCCCTCTTTTTCTATTGGAACTTCCTAGAAAAGAGGGTTTCTCTTTAAAATACAAATAAGAAAATGACAAAAAAGATAACAATCAACAAGAGAAGCTTTCTATGTTTGATTATTATTATAACGGAAAGTTAATCTTTCGTTGGGTGATGCCATCCCAATTCACAAAGAAAGATCTCTCGCGTACTGATCGACCTTGTGAAGTACTTTTGTACTTTGTTTGTGAATGTACTAAATGAGATTTAGGATCTTTTTCAAGTGCATATAAAGCGGTGGCAACTCTTTGACACCGTGCTCTCTACGCACGGACCCTGCTATTGTTCTTAAAAGAAAGAAACGAGGTTGCGTCCGTGTTTTTCTGTGATGCAAGATCCGTTTGAAACGAATGGCCTTCAACGGCAGCAACTGCGACACGCTTGATTTCAAGTCAAGCTTGACCTGACCGACTGCTGCGGATTCGCGTTGTCAAAGCTTGGTTTAAAAAGGGCTTATACGATATTTTATAACGCGCTGGTATTGCAAGTAGGATGCCTTTTTTCCCGCTATTCTCCGGTTTCAGAAAGTACCACTTTCCTCTTGACCATTCGTTTTTTGTAAACGGATTCCACCTTGTCGTTGGCATTTAAGCTTGCGTTACTTCTCCTCGCGCTTACAGGCGAAAATTGACCTTTCTATTATATAAGTTATCTTCCTCGCATTATCTCTGTCGCGTAACCTCCACGAATAATTTATGTGGCACATCATGCTATACACGTGTACACATATACAATGCAGCCACATGCATCAATGAACCGCCCAGGGCAATGACAGCCGGTATGGTAAAGTTACGACTATCAGTCAGCTTACTTTTGTTGGTAAGAGTTGGCGGGGCACGCGGTATTAAAGAGTGTATGAGTAATCGATACAATAATATTTTTATACGCGTAATGAATGGGTAAAGACATTTAGGCTAGATAAGACACTACAACTACGATCCATATCGAAGAAGGTGTGAACTTTCAAGGAATGTTGTATATGGCTAATATAAAAATACATTTGTTATTACTAACAATAAAGCACTCAAGTTTAATACATGGATTTTTTGAATGATGGGATCTTTAGAATAGTCAGTCGAGGTGAAGGTTGTTGTAGGTTTCTGTATGATGAAGTGATGGTTTGTTGTGGGATCGCGTGGAAAAAAAAGACCAAGAGAGATTGAAGAGGATGGATGAGTGACTATTAAATATACTACGACATTAAGTTAACAATCTACAAAGGTAATGATTACGTGCACTTGCAAATACTTTATCAATAGAAGCTTCTGATATAAAAAATATGAACTTTTTGGACTGGATGTTGGCGTTTTATCACGAATCTAAAACAAACTTTTAAATACAAAAAAGATGATCCAAACAGGGCAGATGATACATACTGTATTAAAAAAAATTGGTAGCACTCTTTATTTTTCTCATTAATCCAAAATCTGCGAACCAAATAGATCAGTTGAAAATGCACTTGTGTCGATTTACTGCAATGATGAAGCAGGTCAAAAAGTACCAGTTTTCGAAAAGACCACAACTAAGCAGGACTAGTGTTTTCTCCACCAGTTTTTTGAAAGACGTCAAATACCCCACATGCACTAATATCATCAAAACAGTGCAACGCATACTTAATATTTATTTGGCGCTCTAGAATAGAGGTAATATCCGATCTTGGATGTTATATACCAACTGTAGCATAAATAATGATACAAAGACGGATATCTGTAGATGCCCAAGGCAACAAAAGACGTTTTAACTGGCGCACATATGATAAAGCACCCTCGTTCATATAGTAGTCCCTCCTTTTTTTTATTTATTATCTGTACCATTATCCTTCATCCAGACTGCATAAAAGGTGTATCTGGCTGTCAAACAGCTTTTCATCTTTGTGGATGAATTGTGTAGGAAGGAGGACCTCAATAATTTGTATAGCATTAGCATCATCTAGTGTTCCTGATATTATCTCGTCGTGTTGATAATACTTTTATGTTGCTGTTGTATATAAAAAGACACCAACTCTGTATATCTTTATACAACTCATATAAAGTAAATCAAAAGTTTATGTCGGCGCAATCTTTTTTATCAGCCTCCTTATGCATTTATCGACCTACCAGGACTAGTAAAACATAGTTGTTGAACTCGTTCGTGCTGGTTGAATGATGGTCATGGGATCAAGCAAAAAGATTTTATTGGCCTATGAGTTTTAAATACATTGTTGACCCTATTTTTCTCAAAACCACATAAATCAATCAATACTTCATTCAAAAAACATAATCGTGTACACCAATAAACTGAATAGTTTCTTTTTTCAATGGCGGACCTGATAATTTTGGGCAAAGAAGCTAAGTATCTATTTTATTCTATTTATAAAGTGGCATGAAAACATGATGGCAATCTGCACATGAACCCTGCCCTGCGCGGAGAAATATTCTGGTTGCTTACAGCGTATTACATGCTGTACCACTAGGAGTGGGAGCCGTAGATTGTTGTCATGGGAAGAAGATTGGATGAACCCTGCCCTGCGCGGAGAAATATTATAGTTGCCGACGGCATTTACATGCTGTACCACTGGGAGTGGGAAGTTGATCTTCTTCCTCCTGTCACTGACCAAGTAACATATATGTTTGTTTACGAGGACTACTTCTCTTTTATATACAAGCTTCATGCGGCATAAGATGTGAAAGCGAGAAAATACGATGTATCATCACCTACACGCTCTTTGTGCAGTCTTCTTGCGTTCCTTTCAAAACTAATAATGGATGAAGCACACATGCCTATCTCACTTATGCTGGTATGAGACGCTTCTTCTTTTTTTTTCTTTGTTTATATCCCTTGTCTAAGACAGATGTTGTTCTTACAATTTTTTTTTTCGGACGAGCAGGAACTGTCTGTGTCAAATTACCAAGGCTCATTCGATATTGTTCGATAAACACGGATGACATCATGGACAGTGTTTTGACTCTATGTTTTGCTGTACTTTGAATACTGCTGTCAATAACAAATGCTCTATTTGTTTTACTCTCTTTTTTTATGCTCAGTTATGTGTTGAAACTGGTTGGTCTTCATGACAATCAGCAATTCTGCCGTGCTGATTGGATTAAACAAGACAATTATAGCATCAGTTGATTGATGGAATAAAAAAGATACATATGAGTGAGCGAGGGTTGCGATAGTGTAGATTACAAAGGAGGATATTACTCGATAAGCATTTACATATCTTTATTATCATATTGTGCTTTTCGCAACATATGACAAGGACCTTGTTGATATATGGCTAGTGAGATTTGCTTCACCTTTTGCTCTCTTCTGCAGATTACAATTCTACCATCATGCCAATTCTGATTGCTTTTACGGATACGATAGTTACCAAAAAGTAGAACACCTGTAAAGCACAGCAATACACTAGTCCATTCTACCACAGATGTTTATTTGAGACGAGTACTCGGATTTGCTTGACATATCAGCAGTCAGTAGTATGATGCGAGGAGATCTCCGACGTTGTCTGATTTTTATGTGGGCATACTTGCTCAAAAAAGTAGCACAGAGCAGGACAACAGGTGTTAGGACAGAATGATTAAACACATATTTTGCTGCAAGCGAGAAGAGGTTGGCCTATGTTTGCAGCGGTTACAAAACCATACAACGATTACTCCAAGCCCATCCGAGGTTATGGGATGTTGTAGCAGTCGGTTTTATTATGTAATTTGCGTTACACTTTGACTTCGTATACAATTCGACACTCTTAGTCATTGAGTTACAGATGTTATACCAAATAAGCGACAATATGACAGTTGATTTGATCAACTTCACAGCAGATACTTTATCGGCGATTTCACAAGGCACTTTGGTAAAATTACATACAATGGACGCATGAATTAGACGATCGTGCTTCGCAGATATCACAGCATAGTTCAGATGTTCGTATCATTACATAGTTGACGTGTCATATCTCAAAAATTTTCGTCGATCGTCGCACAACATGCCACCGTACAAAACCAATGCTTTCTCCTCGATAAATTCACACTAGATCACTAAACATATCCGAGCCAACATCCCATCAACTGATTTCATGTCCATCTTTACAGCAACCACAAATAAAAAAAACCATCTGTTTTACACCAAATAAATGACTTGGAAAGCTTTATTGCAGTTTCAAGCGATCAATGAAACCACACCGCTTACTTGCGCTGCTTAAGAGCAAGGAAGTCAGTGTGCTCCTGGAAGGGAGCCTTGGTGAATTCAGTTTCGGTCCACAGATCTATAAACGCGCAAAAGACGCATGATTAGTACCACGTCGAAAACATAATATAGATAACTCGAATTTTTTTAATAAACTTACCAGGAGTCAAGAAACCGTAAGTGTTACCAATGGCAGCGAAGGTAGCCTTGACGAAGTTACCCAAAGTACGGGTGGAACCACGCGAAGTGGTGTAGCAGTCAGTAATACCAGCGAGCTGCAAGACCTTCTTGGGAGTGGGGGCAGCGACCAAGCCAGTACCCTTGGGGGCAGGAATCAATCTAAGATATGGTAAAAATGACAACACGTCGTCCATTAGTATACAAAGTAAAAAGCGCATCCGATTTCAGCACTGACTCTTTGATCCTTCTCTCTTCAACTCCTTCTCTCTTCAACTCCTTCTCCAAAATGGTTTCTTACCTGCACATAGCGGAACCACACTTGCCAGTAACCTTGCAAGGGACAGTGTGGGGCTCACCAAGAGCAGTACCCCAGTAACCACGGCGAACGGGAATGACCGAGAGCTTGGCAAGGATGATGGCACCGCGGATGGCAGTGGCAACTTCCTTGGAGCACTTGACACCCAAACCAACGTGACCATCAGAATCACCAATGACAACGAACGCCTTGAAACGGGTACGCTGACCAGCGCGAGTCTGCTTCTGGACGGGCATGATCTTCATGACCTCATCCTTCAACGAAGGCAAGAAGTAATCGACGATCTGGTACTCCTTGACGGGAAGCGAGAAAGTGTAAATTTCTTCCAAGTTCTTGATCTTGCCAGCCTTGACAAGACGACCAAGCTTGGTGACGGGCACCCTTTTCAATGCAAATAGCTCTTTCAGTAAAAGAGAAAAATGTTGTCGAAGTTTCGACTTCGATTCAAATTCCCACAATCATTCTTACCATTCGGTCTTCTCGTCACCGCGACGTCCACGGCCGCGGCCGCGACCACCGCGACCACGTCCACGTCCAAAACCACCACGTCCTAAAAGAATCACAAAACCAAATGTTGAGCAGAGAATTCAAAAATTTTGACAGGTCGGGCAAATTTGAGAAAATGGCAAGACTTACTATCGGCCGGTGCAGTGTCAGCCATTTGCTGTAATGGTATTAAAGCTTATCAGTATCGTACAATCCATACCCTACATCCATCCATCCATCCAAATGCTCATCCATCCGTTTTATCCATCGTTTCGTCCGTTCTCTTTCTCCCTTGCATTCATCGTATAATCTATGTCGTTACGCTTACATATACTAATTTGAATGGAAATTCAAAGAGGAAGGGGCCGCCGTTCTCAGGTGCAAGGAAATTTTAGTGGGCCCGAGGCCGGCGGAGTGTGAGTCACCAATCGTGTGGTTTCACAGCCCCCCCCCACTACTTTTATCTTTAACCGTGTGTCACACCATATTCTATATGTAAGATCTGTCCAAAATCGGTCGTATATGATCACAGCCTTGTCTTTTACGGCTTTTCATTTTATCAACAAGTTGATATTTATTTTAAACGGGCAAGCACTCTCTGTTGGTACTTTAAATGGACATGCTCACATTTTGACGAGTGTTTTTATCGCGCTACCTAAATCATAGTACATAACTCATCGTGTTCAGTGTTGTTCTCACCTATTTGCCATTACACCTTTACCACCCGTGTGATATTGGTTTGCATTACTGCAATAGATGAGATTATATAAGCTGGCAGCTCGGAAGAATATAGTCTCAGCAGCATTTTAAAAGCAATAGCTGGATGTCAAGTACCGTTGTGCTGTCGTCAAGGATTATTGCCTGCTCTCATACTATGTATCGTAGTAAGAGATTTTTGGGCCCTTTTACTATTCAGAAAATGATTAGTTCATACTTTTAATATGTTGCTTGAACACTCTAGTATACATGTATATATCGATACGTCAGCAACTTATTCCGCTCGGAAAAAAAGTGAAAAAGTTGTATTAGTAGTTGTTGGCCATTTGATTTAAAAATTCCTGGAACCTAGTAACTCACTTGTGACGTTGAGTATTGCCCCCGTCGATTTTCTCCTGGTCATCGCTGTTTGTTGTGTGGCTGCTTCAACATTACAATTTCTTTTGTAGCTCCTGTAATTGTTGAGCATGGTTTATAATATCTATCAAGTGAATCCGGTAGAGCTACTGGTATGTAGTTTCTGCACAGGCAAGCAGGGAAAATGCTGTTTTTTGTCCATTAGCTTCTGCTGCCATCTCTTCATCATAAGTCTCTTACTGTTGCTTGTCAATTAACATTTGAAGGATGTCTATTCGCCGAGTTTCTCACCTTGTATGGGTTCTAAGAAAATCATTCTATGTGCGATCTGGTAACCAGTACGTTTATAATAAAATATATATGTATATGCGAAAGCATGATGTTCATGTACAGTATGGTAGTTCTGCGCCAGAAGAAACGCTTCTACTACTGCTTCCACTACTTTCCTTCCTCGAATCTCTATTGGTTTTGTTAACGTTGGTGAATAGAAAGAAGGTTTTCAGTTTTCCATATATTAAAATAAGCAGAAACCTAAAATGATAAGGTAACCAATAGTTCTTACTGTGACATACTACAAGTTGCATACATAAGAACTTGTTTCTAGTAAACGGGCAATTTTATCTGGTACAGCATGATTATGATTTTCAGCCATCTGAGAACCTTGATCAAAGGAATTTTCGCCAATTATATCAAATGCATAACATTCGAGCAGTCTCCATACTGTATCTCAACTTGTCAAAATTCGTTTTCATTACCGCTGTCTTTTAAAATTGCTCGATACCCTATCAATTTGGCACATCTTTACTTTTGTAGCGGGTAGCATATAATGCTACAAAAATTTTATATATCGTATTGAGAATACTGGGAAGATATCGGTCTCTATTCAGTGTAAAAATAATAGGAAAGTCTAAGTTTATTGATGAGCTTTCATTGATAAATAGATTAACTATTTGTACTCTATAACTTAGTACTGGTTTTTCTGGTTTTACATGCACACGTAACCTATGATAATCAATATTCACATAGCACCGCGGGGAAGTACACATAGTTTTGTATATACATAATAGCAGCAGCGCACATGCACCACATGCAGAAGAAGAATGTAATACTACAGTGCAGTGACGCACATTGATTGTATGTCAAATTCTGTACGCCTTTATTGCATTCGCGCATATGCCGGTCCCTTCGGAACCTCATGAGTACCTAGCACCTGTCTCAGCATTTGTTTATCAGAGATTACAATTGTATTCTTCGGACCGATACGCATTGCTCCATTATACTTGCTTTGCATAGAGCGTAGATTCATCCAACTACATATGTTGTTAAACGTTGCTTTAAAATATCAAGTAAAAACCCGTAGCAGTACAAGTTAACACCAATTACTTCACTTTCTCGCTCGTCAAACACTTACTTAGTTCCGGATGTATTCCATGACAACAATAACTTACAGTATTGCCAAATTTGAACTGGGTGGCCCAAGAATGGCACTGAATGAATGGTCCCGAAAATACATCATATATGCTCTATTTATCATCAAAAGTATGGGGTTGTTGATAAGCTTAAATAATAATATGTACATTTATTTTATAACGATGCTTGCCCGTGTCGCTATGTACATACAAAGCTTTCTTTGCTGCTGACTGCTGACGATGATGTGGTTATAGATTTGCCTTGTCCATCGACTGTTAAAATCTCTTTGAACAAATGGAGAAGTAACGCTTTGTATCCTTCTGGAGAAAGGGCGCTATTCATACTAATATTTGTTTATAAAAAAATAACATGTCAAAAACCGAAGAAAGTTCTTTATATTAGAAAATGTTTTTGCTCTCTCCCTTTAACGCGATGATGCAAGTCCTCTGCAGCGCCAAACTGGCATACAGTTGTACCCCGGTTTTTGCAACCCCTGGGTTTGCAATTTCTCGTATATCTGCAACTTTTTTTGAAAAATCCAAAAAAAAACTTAGTAGTTTCGCAAATTTGCAACTTGCAAATGAGTTTATACGATTTGCACGTTATCGGGGTAAAAACAGCTTCAATTTTTGCAATATCAACTGAAAGAAGCATCTGTTGCGGATTATGAGGAATAAAATGATACAGTTACTGCAAGATAAATATGTAAATATGAAAATGTATTTATTGTCGAAATAAAAATTATTATTTGGTAGTTGAGCCAGTAGAATGGGGACACATATATAGCACTGATTGGGTTGAATCCACAAAAGAAATGATGAAGATATAAGAAAAAGTGAACACACTACATATACAGTAGATATAAAAATAAAATGTTTGCTCAAATGAGCTTTCAACTACATATCGAACAAGTTATCAAGGAATGATTGTCGGGAGAATGATTGCTGCCTGAGACTCTCTTGAATCCTACGCAAAGACTTCTTTTAAGTCGTAGTTATCGATATTATTCAAAAAGCTCAAAACTCCTGCAATTGCAACCTGTTTTTCCTTCGACGTTGGCCCTGGAATAGGCGAATCGGCGCTTTGGTCCACCGCCCGCTCAAGTGCTCGTCGTAGGTTCGATGCTATTGCTTGGATGTGAGCTTGTGGAACGATTTTGTCATGCTTAAAAGAGCTAATAATTATCAAACCACTAGACAGCTTAATAAAAGAACGGTCTTATATATGCAAGTAGTAACATTTAGAGCTGTATGAATATTCCAAAAGAACGTACCGTACATCATCTCTGACAGATAAACAATGGGCTAGTGTTAATAGGATGACTTATCCAGTGTCTACTTGAAGCAGAATTGTTTACCCCGTTACTTGCAAATCCTCACTTTTTGCAAAAAAAAAATCGAAAAACCCTCGGTTGCAAAAACCGGGGTACAACTGTACTGACTAATTTAGCTCTCTTAACAGCAATGCCATATGGTAGTGACCAGCGATCGTGTTGCTTAAAAAATTATTGTGTAAACATGATACATATGTTTCTTCGAACTATAATATATTGTAACAGGCACCAATTTTCCTTACGCATAGATCAATACATAGTTTCTAATGGTCGTCATTTTATGGCAGCAACTCTTTGCTAATGTGTACATTACTTATGGGTAAAAAAAATTCGATACCGCCTAATCTTCTTCAATACAAAGTCTTGAAAAAAATTATGGTACCATCGGCTAGTACGTAGTAGGTATTATGAGCAACTGGAAAATTTATGTTCAGCAAGACGTTCCACGTCGATTAACAACACCTTCTTATCGACTGTATATTATTGAGGCTTTATCTACATGGGTGCTAGCTACAACAGTGTAACTTATTATATGTGCCCAAGTTCTATGTGCCTGAAAGCAATCACACAAGAGCGGTGCATATCCATCCGACAGCATGCATTACTTATCATACTGTATGTCGAGTCACTATATTGAGTGCATAATATGTTAGCATCAGCGCATATGTTAATTAATACTGTACGTAAGGCCACGTCTAGTATATGTTCACTGACCACAATACCTACTGTACTCTTATCTGCGCAGTTTTTTACGTTTACTAAACTCTTCCTCTACCCCGTACAAAGTAAAGTTTAGCTTAGAAAACCAAATCGGTAAATAATAGGGACAGTCAAAAATTCGTAAAGAGATCTTATTAATTATTATATGAGCCTTTTCGCAATTGGCCGGGCCTGATATACGAAGTATATAAGTAGATATGGTCATATCGTATTCCGGGAGTTCTTTTCCTCGTTTAAATGATGATATAGCAGTAGTATACTAAATGATATCATAATTATTTTTAAAAACATCGTTTGGGTTAGCAACCATCAGGTGGAGCAGCTGGTTAATAAAAGTTCATGCCAGAATATATATTGTGATAATCTGACGGATCGATAAACAGACGACGTTGTCACGCGTACATACAACGCAAGACTAGGGCATGAACCCATCATAAACGGGTGGAGATGGTTAAAAATACCTTTTTTATGATCATGAATCTAGCAGTAGCAAAGGGTTGAGATGCATCTCTTCATAAATTGTGATGAAGCGCCGGCTGTTACATTACGGAAAAGGTAATTACTGTAGTAATAATTCACTTTATGTTAGAACCATTAGTTTAATCGATTGATCTATCCATCTATCATGCACGCACGCTAATGTAGCGTGCGTACGTTCAACAGGGTCGATCGTACAGCAAGTTTTGTAAAAACGACACTGCGCTTAAATGTGTAGAAACAACCGACCTTCATTGATCTGTCAACAACTGCATGAACTAGAGCCATACTTAAGTTGACGCACCATGATATTGTGAGCATAGAAACAAATTTATTACGATGTATGTAATGGGTATTCCTTAGAATTTGACTTTGGTTATGTCTGTATAAAAATAGGGATGCTCTGCAGCCTAAAATATATCAAAGACAACATTTGTTCGTTAATATAGTGCGTCCTTTTCTTTGCTCCACTTTCTTCTGATCTTCTTACCCTTTTTGCAGACAATCTAAGGTAAGGATCATATTCCAAGAGTTGCTACATGAGTGAAAGTCAAGCAGACAAATAGATGATGTTTAATTGTCATGCTTTTCTTATTACCAAGGTCCACTTGTCATATAGATATGCATGACTCTAATACCTGAAGGAGATCAAACGCGCAGTTGAGTGATTGTTCTGCTAAATCCGATTTATTAAATAACGCTTTTAATTCCACAAAAGCACGGTGTCTTTCGAACTCTTCCCGTAAGTTTTTGCGCTTCCAACCTATATTAGCAGGTAGATTGATGCAATGAAGCATTAGTCAATGATGTAGAGATAAAAGATCACACGAGTCAACTTGTTTGTTTTTGATATACGTACATGGAAAAGTTATATTGAAATCGGGTAATGTAGTTACGCCAGCCCATAAGTCTTCGCTCGGTGTACCCAGTAATTGAAATATGCGGAATAGCTCGTCTATTTGGGAATCGCCTATTGACAAAGAATGTGAGAAGGAGAATCAGTAAACTGCTAGTAAAAAGAATACTCAGGCATACAACTGCACCTGGAAATATTGGCCGTAAGGTCATCATTTCTGCGAATATACATCCCACACTCCACATATCGACAGCTGTGGAATAATAGCGAGAGCCAAGAAGAATTTCTGGTGGGCGATACCATAGTGTAATAACCTACAATGCATGCATGATTCGTCTTATCAGTATGTGTACATCCAGCCTTGCTGTTGCCGTTGTTGTTGTCATGGGGTAGTGCGTGTGTCACAAATATTACCTGATGTGTGTATGTCCTCATTGGAACGCCAAATACTCGTGAAAGACCCAAATCAGCAATAATAAGTTTCCCTTCTCGGTTGATCAAGAGGTTTTGTGGCTTCAAATCTCGATGTAGGATTCGATGAGAGTGACAGTATTGTAGCCCCATTAATAGCTGATGCATGTAACTCTGGTGAGAAAGAATAAGTGATACAGTTGATTCCATTAGCGACGATGCTCATTTCATTTCTGCAGGGAGATAGAGTTGGAGGGCAGGGCGGGAAAAGTTGGATCGACATAGTACTTTAATATGATCTGGTGTCATGCCTTTCCGACCGACTTCATTCATGTATCGTCGTAAATCCTGGATGTTAACAATGGTAATGTCAGTCAACAGATAAAGGTGGACATATACACAGAAAGAGGAAGAAAGGAAACGTTGTACTTTACCATATCCAGATAATCTGAGACGATATACACTGAGGTGTCCTTCTGAACGAGATCCGTAAGACTAAGAAGCAGGAATCGCGATGGATCAAGATGAATCCGTGCGTCAGCTACAGAGACCCAAAACGTCTTCCTCGCCCTTCTCTCTCAAAATGCATGAATTTCTAACCCTATGACGTTGCTGTGATTCATTTCTTTCAGAATAGCTATTTCACGCATAGCCGTTACCGGAATGCCCTCTGAAAACGCCAGCCGTATCTTCTTTAGCGCGACAATTTTGTTGGTGAGCTTTTGGCGTCCCTTAAACACGACGCCATATGTCCCTTCGCCAATCTTGGACATTTTCTGGTATCCTCCCAAATCAACATCGTCATCATCGTCTGGTGCTACACCATTGCTAACTTGTTTCCGTTTAGCATTAGCAGCTTCAGTTTGTTCCTTTTTCTGCTGCTTTGGTTGCTGTTGCTGTTGTGCTGCTGCTGCTTCTTCTTCTTGTTGGTGGTTGTGATCGTCGTTGCGTTTAGGTTGGGATAGGGTGTCGTTTATTTTGGTTTTTGAGGGATCAATGGCGGCTCTGGCTGAGTTGGGAACTGCTGTGAGGTTTTCTTTCTGCTGGTGTGGTGGGATATTTTCATTCATTATACGATCGATTGCGTTGTAAAGGAGATGGGGGGCGTTATTGTTGCTGGGATTTTTTTTGGTGAAACAGAGCAAAATCCTGTCCCAGTTTTTTTTTGTGATGTACTCCGAATACACACGCGTTAGAAGGCAGACCACCACGGAAACGAAAATCAACACACGCGAGCGCGTTGTATGGCGACAAGCGGATCTCTTATTTCGTGACAATGAATTGAGTCTTTTTTTTATAATAGTAAAATGCTTTCTTTGTTTTGTGATTGTATTACCATCAAGGCTTTATATAATAAGCTACTGTATCGTAATTTTTCTTCTTGCAAACTGTATGGATGGATGTGTGTGGTGTGTTGTTGTATGTGTACATGATATCGGATGTTTTGTATGTAAATAAGAATAAAATGTGTGAATTAAAGGGCAGAAAAAACAGAACCAGCTACGCGTTGTTCATCTAATCATCGTCTTCATCTTCTTCGTCGTAGTCTTCCATCTCCAGCATTTCTTCGTCTTCGCTAACGTATTCATCCACTTCGTCCTCGCTCATGGCAGCCTCCTCTTGCTCTGCTTCCTCGTCCGAGTCTTCTTCAACATATAAACCAACGGCACCGTTCTCGCCGTCTTCATTCTGGCTGTACCGTGATCGATTGTTGATCTGGTTCTGGATCAAATCTAATCTACCACGCAGAGCAAGCAATTTGGGGAACACAGCTAGACGCGAATCCAGTGCCTGATAGAAGGTCGACAACTGAGCAACCAAGTCAGGTACGGTCATCAGATAGGTTGTATGGGTCAGCAAGACGGCCTTGATCCACACCAACAGACCAGTGCCACGACCAGGGGAGGTTTGGAATTTGGCAATAAGTTGTAACATGAGAGGGATGACATATGCAGTGGGCAATCGCTGGATCGTGGTTTGGATGATTTCTGGCTTTTCTTGTGCTAAGCATGCCTCCAAAAGGGCTTTGTCCCCAGAATGTAATGCTTGCAAAAGGACTTGCTGCAACGATCCGGCTGATGGCGTCGATGGCTTGTTGGTCCTTTTCTTTGTCTCTATTTCGCTCTTCTCCTCGTTCACGCCCATCTCGTTCAATCGTTGCTCGAGGGAAGGTTCTGCTGATACTTGTCCATCGCTGCTACTCTTGGCTGTAGGGTTTCGCATCGCAAAGTCGGTGTTGCCTATGACCTTGACGGCGGCTTCATTGTATGCTTTCTGCGTCGTTTTCTAATGCAGATATAGCACATTTAGTAAATTCCGCTCTACTGATAGTATACACGCCCATTCTCCACTTACCAAGTTATTTGCTGCCATTGATCCATTGCTGACCAAGTTGTTCACAACGGCCTGTCTTGTCAACACAATGTTATCCATCACTGCGCCTGATTCTTCGTTCACGTATTGCTATATAGTGATACATTTAGTGAGCCTCGGTAAGCCATTGCATGCCCTAGCCTTTTATTCACCCCACAATCACATACCACAACTTCAAAAGATGGTTTAATGCTTGAGCCACGAGCAATCATAACAGCTTTACTGTCATTATCCGTAACAAAGTTTGCTGAGATAACCGGGATCGTTTCCTCCTCTGATGTGCTGGATACAACTGTGATGGTTGAATCGGGCTGCTTTGTGGTAGCGCGTGCCATTTTCCGTCTGTTCTTGGGGCCCGAAGCCATTGCCGGAGAAGAGGCATTTTGCCACACCCCAACAGAGCCATCTTCAGATACAGCAAGGACCGATGACTCGGTTTCCGAGAAATCAATTTGGATAACATTGTTTTCGAGTGTCAATGCAGTCAAATTGTTGGTGTTGTCGTTTGTCGACTGTGCATCCCATACGTTCACGTAGCGATCGTCGTCTCCAATGGATACTAAGATGTCATCCTGGGATGAGAATCGAAGTTCCTTGACGGCACTGGCGTGTCCCGTGAATTTCTATGGATTCCAAAGTATCATGTTGATTTCCAAGACATGACCAGCCAACCAACCCAGACAACGGCGACATGAGATATGAATGTACCTTGAATACTTTTTGATCGTGTAAGTTCCACAGACTGATGGTATGACCAGCAACTGCCAACTTGGTTTCGTCGTGGCTAAGGGCCAATCTCCGCACACTCTTTTCATTTGCTTTCCATTTTCTAGATCCACAACCAAAAAAGGGACTTTTCTTAATAACGTGTGATCTAATGATACTCCTCCATCCCTCCTTTTCTAGGCATATATTGCATGAACTTACGCCGTTTCCTTTTCTTGGACAATATCCCATTCGACAATGTAGTTGTCTTCAGCCACCGAATAACCCTTTGTGCCAGCCTTGTTAAGCACGAAATCGGTGACGGGTGTGGTATGTGCACTTGTCAAACGCTTCACGATCGAACCATGGGCAAGGGAGTATATGACAATGGTGCCCGTATTTGTGCCAAGAGCAACCGCCTTTGTCGTGTTGTGAGACTTTCTTCTTTTGTTGACTTTTGAATCGCCAGCCTATGTTCATTTCAAGAAGAAAGGTTTCAGTTTCGCGATCAACAGACTGTTTCTGGACGTTGAGTCCACGCAATCATATACTACCTTTGCAAGATCGCCAGTATCCACGACATTGCCCCAGCTTAAGCTTGTAAAAGACTCCTTATTTTCGGAAGAAAAGTCGTTGCTGACAGTGCCAGATCGTGTGTTGAAGATACGCAACTGATGGCGACCAATGTTGTGTGTTACGAGAGCAAAAAATTCGGCACTGGGGCTCTCATCGAACGCGGAGAACAAGATCCCGGCAGATACTGCTGTGGTTGCTGATGTAGCAACAGTGGCAGTGTCTGGATTGGCTTTGAAAGTTTTTTTGCCCATGATTGATTTATTTCTTATATGTGTATAAAAAAAATCTTGAGGCAAAAAAAAAAAAAAGTTGCGGTTGTCAAATCATTCAAAGAGAGAAGCGAAAAATTCAACAAAAAATGTGACGACTTTCCTGCGCCGCTTCTCTCTTCTTTTGCCTTTTAAGTGTTTGTGTTCCCCCGAAAAGGAAGAGGGTTCCTCCACCAGCCGCAAGGGGGTGCTGCTTAGCAATTGTGGTATTTCTATTGACGCAACGCTACAGCTGTCATATGTGAAGTTTCTACAGTGCTTTTTCTGTGCCAGTATGCTGTGGAGGAAGCTCCCTTACATTAAACATTCACCGTCCGTGGTGCATGACAGGTTGCATAAATCATTTGTATGTGAAATCGATCCGACATAAGCATCACCGTGAGTTGATCACTCTATTTGAGCGTGACCTGCCCTTCAGCCACCTGCAGGTGATCAGATTTACAATGACGAACAACGCCAACCATCATGCTTTGTGGTGAAAGAGACATATCGCACGTAAAAGTTTGATAATTATTAGCACTGAAACTGTTTATGTCAATGCAGCTAGTAAAGGAAACAGAGTGGGTGCAGATTATGTATTCCGGTAAAGACACAACAAGTCTCTACGAGAAAAGAGGCAAATCGAATCCATAGCTGTCTGGATTGTTGAAACGCAACCCTTTGTTCAACGTCTCAATTTGCTTCTTATCGTCATCGTCCAAAGACCAGGAGAAGACATCGTGGTTGGACTTCATACGCTCCTCATGGCTGCTCTTGGGAATGACGGCAATTCCTCTCTCAATGGCCCAGCGTAGCAACACCTGGGCAGGCGTTTTGTTTTTCTTTTGAGCAATCGATGAGATAGCATCATTTTGGAGAAGTGGCTCTGCACTACGACCATCGTCCGTAAGGCTGACATAGGATCCAGGGCCAAATGATGAGTAGGCCGTGATGTGTATCTCTTGTGCTTGTACCCACTCGACCAGTCGCTTCTGCGGCAAGTAAGGATGGATCTCGACTACAAGTGAGCAAATCAAGGTTTAATGCTTTGCTCCATACGTGTATCTAACTCAGCATCGGAAGTCGTACTGACCTTGCAAGGTAGCAGGCTTATGCTTGCAGTATGTCAACAAGTCCAAAATAGCTTGCACATTAAAGTTGGAAATGCCGATATTGCGTGCCAAACCATCATCCACCAGCTTTTCCATCTCCGACCAGCATTCGTGCATGGGAGCCCGTTCAAACTGGATTTTTTTTTGTCCCACGCCGTACCATCCTGGTGGATAAGCTTGATCAAAAGCAACATACTTTAATGGGACAGGGACTAGTAATAGATAAAAGTGCTGCTTAGTTGACTGCGTATGGATTAACACAATAAGATGCGCTTCATGCTGATCTCAAGGCAAGTGCAAAACTTACAATGAATCAGATACAAATCAATGTAGTCCAAACCAAGCTCCTTGCGCTGCTTTTCAAACGCAGGACGAACATGGTCTTTGCTATGAAAGGTATTCCAAAGCTTTGTGACCACTATATACGATGCGATAGAACAACAGAAGACGAGCGCGTCATTAGCCACTTTGTAGTGTAATAATAGCGTCGTCAAAGCCACGCGTCAAAAAAGAACGTACCGAACAATTCCTCGCGTTTCACAAGGCCATCCTTTATAGCTCTAGCAATACCGCGACCTATTTCAACTTCGTTACCGTAATCGCAAGCATTATCAAAAAGACGCTATTGTTGTGGTTAGAATAGATTGTATTTTTTGCTTATGTACGGTGGGGATAAGAAACAAGCAACAACGACAAGACGAATGAATAAACGGAGGAGAACACATACATATCCGCACTTGATGGCATCGTAGATGAGCTGCTCAGCGTCTTTGTTCTCGACCTTCCAACAACCGAAGCCCATCAAGGGCATTTTATCGCCTGAGCGGTTCAAAGTAACGTGTTGCGTCGACATGGCTCTTTTTCACTTGTTCAAAGAATGTTGGTAGAGAAGAAAGAAAGGGTTGAAAGAGGGAGCCAAAAGGAATATTATACCTAAAACTACCCACGCTAAAACTCACTATTTGCTATTGCTTATGTGTCGCATCTTTTTTTTTCAAACAAACAAACAAGCAGCTAAACAAGACCACATAACATGTTATTCATGCCAAGTTCCGGATTACAGTACCAATACCATCCCAGGATTAGCATAATATCATATATCGTTAATTCTTTCTATGACGTTACGCCACAATACTGTGACACATACTGGGGAGGCGGGCTTGGAAGGTGGCAACGTAGTGCACGCGACTTGCGGATCATCCAGTGAAAGAAAAAGCTCTTGATGAGGCGCAGGCATCATATATATAAAATGCTGTTCTCATGGTTGCACAGATGCTTACAGAGAAAAACTCGATTTTCCAATATAAAGAGACCATTGATTTTTGTTGCGCTCGTGAAATCTGACTAAAAGTTTCTTTATCTCCACTCCACTCCTCTTTCTCATCCTTCTTTCTATCGAATGACTATATTTTCGTCGTCGTCACTAAATGACAAGCGCTCAAGTCTAGGGATGCAGCTTATGAGCGACCAGAAGCGACGAGATTTACGCGATTTGTTCAACTCATTTGATATCGACAAGGACGGCAAGATATCTCATGCGGAGTTCCAGCAGGTGCTTGCAGCAACAGGTGTAGATTCACACTCTGTGATGACCATTGTATGTTTATTTACTGTATTACTACTTTGGTATAATATAGAAGCTTTCAGCAAACAAACAGATAGATTTTATAGCGTTGTGTATATTTGCCACAATCAGGTCTTGATGCTGAATGATCGAGTACAGAAAAGACTAACCATAATATATTACCGCGATCAAAAAATATGCTCATGATGTGAATGTAGGTACAAGGAAACAACAAGAAAAACGATCGTGGAGATGATGTTTTTTATTCCTACGAAGAGTTTGTGAAGCTATTTCGGCCGACACTATCAACACCCGGACGTCGTACCGCCAAGGAACAAGAGATGGTTGAAGCATTCCACGCTTTTGATTGCAATGGTGATGGCGTGATAACCCACGAAGAATTACGGCTAACACTCCAACAATTGGGTGAACATGTTTCCGAACAAGAAGCTAAAGATATCATAGCTGAAGTTGATGAGAATGAGGATGGTGTAGTAAGCTTCAACGAGTTCCTCCATATGATGGGCATGCGAGCATCCTCTTCTTCTACTGAACCAAAGACGGCTACTACTACATCTACCAAAACTAACACCACCCGTAAAGATGGCAAAGATAAAAAGGGGAAGCATCGATTCCAGGCTAAGCTCAAAAGAATATTTCGTTCATTGTAATAATTACAGTATACTCCTTCCTTTTTATTATACGTTCTCAGATATCGCATACACCACCTTATAAACTACTTGTACTCTATTAATCATTTGTTTTAACCCCATTTTTACTGTTCCTATCTACTGTCCAACGTTTCTTTATCGTTCATAAAACATAAAAATAAGCAACTGCAAATTTTTATGATATGCTAAGCCTTTGCCTGTTTTTTTATAATCAGTAGTTATATTTGCAACTCATTCTTATATATACCGTTGTCATTGTCACTATATGGAAATCATTATAACAGCACATTACAAAACGTGCAAACGACAGGCATTTGACAGCTTGTGTTATTACTTGTTCAGAGAAATGCGGGATACCGTATTATAGATAGAAGAACTATTAGCAAACCCTTCAGCTCGTGTGATCCCGATATCTGTTACTTTCACCAAGTAATTTGATGGCTCAGTGTAAAATTTAGGAATACAAAAAACAGATCATATCTTGTCATATTTTTCAGATGCATCAACATGAACCTTGAAATTTCCAATTATTCCAAACCTGTTCGATTGCATTTATACAAATGGTTCAGAAAATATTACTTCACCTACAATATATATTCAAAGCTGCCAGCGAAAGTTTACGCCATCGGCTCATGAACATGGATTATATCTCGTTTGTTTGTATTGCAGTCCCAATGACAACCTTGTCCAGCGGCAACACAATCAGTTGGAAAAAGCATCATGCATGTCCAGGACACATGTGCTTGATCTCGTTTAGTGAGTAGCTTGGCTTGAACCACACCTTAGAAGATATAGGTTTGTGGATTGCGAATTTCCACGAAAACCCACAGAAAACAGCGAACCGCTTTTTCAAAGGTTCATAGCTAGTTCCAACAACGTCAACATGCCAGGGTATGTACCTCACGTTCATATTTAATATATCATACTTTTTACAGATTGTACAAAATAAAAGAGCATTTATAAGGAATTAGACGGTATCAAGTTTAGAAGGACTTGACTGATTGGAAACATACACAGTAACGGGGACAATACTGTACTTTTAATCAACAGGTACAGTACATAAAGTAACTCGTTGGGTAAGTGAACATGCACGCTCCATAAAAAAAAATACACAATTATTGAATAAAATTAACATAAAGCTTATTGCAACGGTGGTGGAACAACTAATTGAAAAGCTACATCCAATGTCTTCGTCTATTGGACTCTTGTGGCGGGCAGCAGTGCGTATAAGTTGACCGAGAAACCCCATTTTCAAAAATCTATTAAGTCATCATCATTTCATTTTTGCAAAATATGAGTAGTACCATGTGAGAAAGATAGAGGTATGTACGTCTGTAAACCCTTTTATTATTCACTCAAGCGTTGTATTTAATCGCTTCTCCAGTCGCTACTACATACACCATACGTATAAACAACATCGCATGCTTAAAAAAAGAAAATGTTCAGGTTACTGGCTATTATAGCTCTTACTACTTTGTACAAAAGCTGAATCTAATACTGTTATTATTGTGCTTCTATTATTAAAGAATAATAAAGTGGAGTGAGTCGAAGGTAGCAAATCCAGCACTTATTGCGAGAGAAAAAGAAAAAGACAAAGCGACTCGTACTGTCAGATTTATGACCCCTGTGTCGGAATAGATAATCCACACTTCCCACCAAGCTCGTCGGGCGACACAAGACATTATGGATCTAATACTGAATGCTAGAAAACAACAACGAAAGCCGCTGCTCCCGCTTCCTTTCCGCATCTCATCATGTATCACTAAACATGACCAATATGGTAAGCTGTACCACCCCACCACGAAAAGTCACTAAATCTTATATGGTGCAGTGCCGGATCATTCCGCGTCTGTTGGTGCTTGGTGATTCTCCTTACAAATGATCATAGATTCGTCGGGAGTTTGTGAGTCTCCTTTAACGAGCTATACGGATGGCTCTAGTAGTGTGAATACCAAGGTGCATTTTCTGTTTTACTCAATTCTCCTATAAAAGAAAGTAAAGGCAGTGTACACACCTCATCATCTTTTTTATATATTCTGGCGTGGAATCAAGCCGCTCTCTTTTTCTTATTATAAAAGTAGATACCGTTGCTTCAATGCGCTTAGTATGAACCGAATATTCCGCCCTTCAGAAGCGCAGTTGATCGTATCAAGAGTCTTCTAATC